>NC_091674.1:13640000-13892500 GCF_042453785.1 Malus domestica | reverse complement strand
CTGCCAATCCCATCACACCTGCCCCTATTACCACGCAATCTACCTTCTCTTTGGGAACTCCGCTGATGCTATTGATACTGATACTGCAACTAGAAGTAACATTACGATGACTCCTCACAATTCTGTCCAATGTGCTTTTCAGCATCTTTCTCTTTCTAAAACTCAACCGGTCCTCTCGAATGGACACTTAAAAGTTTCACATGAACACGCCTTCGTTGAATTTCACTACTTCCACTAGAAATTCTATTCAGCGAAAAAGAAAAACCAAATTTCAAATGCATATTAACAATCCGAAAAAACTTGATAGTGTTACTATGAAGAACAAGAATACCAAAACATTATCTATACATAAAAACAAACTTGTCCAAATGGGGTGATAATCAAACTCCTCATTTCCTCCCACCCAATATTTTGGTACATATCATGCATGTCAAAGGCTATAACTTTTATATGAAAATGCAATTAATTCATAAAGAACAGATACAACAACAACAACAACAAAGTTTTTTCCCACTAAGTGGGGTCGGCTATATGAATTCTAGAACGTCATTGCGCTCGGTTCTGTGTCATGTCCTCCGTTAGATCCAAGTACTCTAAGTCTTTTCTTAGGGTCAATTCATAAAGAACAGATGAACAAGAAAATTAAGACAATGAGGCATCCACAAGAACCCAAAATCACTGGCCATTTCATTTCCTATTCATCCATCTTGATAAAGATAAACAAACCATCACAAAAACCTAAATCACAAAATTATATTGACAGATCCGGACAACTGCAATGAATACCCAATACTTCCTGATTCGCTTAGAACTTTAGCAACCTGAGCTCGCGACGATGGGTTTTCTCCTTTTATTCAGCTCGCCAGTTGTCTCTTTCTGTGGATGTTACAATGTTCTGTGTAAGACTAATTTACGGGTTGATCAGTAAATACCCGATAATCAAGCATATAGATCTTTCTCCCATTTATACGAATTTTTTTTCATTGTGACTGGAACATTTATTTATTAACTTTTTAACACGCATATTCTATAATTTTTATAATGACACGTGGTGTACTACTTTATATGCCGATCACATTAAAAAATCTATTCATCTATTTATACAAGACAAACCCATTAGTAGCCAGTAAACTCTCAAGTAAGATGCCGTCTTTTTAAGGCTACGTACTTTGTAATTTGTCTGTTATGACTTTGTTTTATGAATATTTTGTTGTAAAAGTTGTCGGAATAAATGTCCACATATTTTAGCCAAAGATGAAAAGTGAGAAAGACTTAAGAATAATAGCATTGTTGTTGTTGTATGACGTTTTTCAAAATGCATTCATTTCACTTTTAAGATTTTTCACGGATATGACTCTATCTAAGGAGCATTCCGTATATGATCACAATACACAGAATAGAAGTGAATATCAATATCCCTTTCTTTCCTTCTTTACCTGCAATCCTTTTGTGTTATGGTTACGAAAATAAATAGTGGGATATATTACACCAGCTTTGCTCCAGTCTCTAGTAAAAATTATCTCTTTAACTTTTGCCTATTTATAACACGTTATCAGCACAACACTTTGAACCCTAACCAGTTGTCATTTCTCTTCGCCAAAAAATGCTTCCTCTAAGGATCTTATTGTCACAGCCCATCCCGAAAAATATTCTCTGATGGTGTGAAATGTCTAAATTACCCTTGGACGTCGAGTACGTTGTGTAGTTGTGTGGTTTGAGCTTAATATTTTGACCAATTATTTCCTTTCCTAAAGATTTGGAACTTAAGTTTTATTTGTTTTTAGTTTGGTTGGCCAAACCTGGACCACACACACACACACCAACCAATCCCGTTGACCCTCTCTCTCTCTCCCTCTCTCGGTTTTCTTCCATTGTCCATACAATACGTACGGTCAACCTTCGAACCTAGCTCACTAATCACTTATCGAGGTTTTGGAAGCCATCTTCGTGTTCCTTATGAGCTCAGGAACACATCTATACCATTTTTAGAACGTGAATCCTTCGAAAACCCGAGAACCCAGAATTCCCGATTTGAGTCATGCGGTCGTAATTGTGGACTTTTCAGCGAGTTTTAAGGTCATAGGAAGCCTTAATACATCTAAACGAAGCTTGGGGAGTAACTTTGGAGTGTTTTGGATGTCGGGAAGCTTCAGTTCGACGAGTTATAGAGGTGGTCGGATTATCGTGTCTTTTTTCGAAGAGATCCCGTGGATTTTAGGGCTTAAAATTGATAAGGTTTTGTTCTACCCGTTGTAAGCTTCATTGTGGTATAAAATGCATGAATTTTGGTTGAGAATCGAAAAAGATATGAAGGTTTATACTTTTTCCCAGTTTTCGACAACAGCGACGGTCTCCGACGATCCAAGGAATATGAAAGAGAATATTCCATCAAGTCTGACGGAATATTCTAACGGCATCAAGTAATGCCGTCAACTTTTATTAAGGTTACAACGGAATATTCCTAACGGTCGTTAGGCTTAGTTAGGGTTTAACCGCGCGTGGGGGTGCGTTTGGCCGTGCCTTAGCCGACGTGTAGGTAGTCGGAAAAATTTTCTAAAAATATGGGGATGTTCATGGTGTTGAGTAGATCACGTTGGTATATTCAAACATCCCATTTGAGCATTGTATGAGACGTTATTAGCTAGTTTTGGTTATATGCTTTAATTAACGTTTATTTAGTTATTTCGCATATAGGTGAGACCTATCCTGAGGACAAGCGTCATCAATCGAGGCTTGGGGGCTACAACCCTTCGACTTATCAGTGAGTGGGCTTTTGGTTTTTCCGTATATACCTATATACGAGATTTTCTAGAAAATGAATTTGAATGATTATACGTTTTGAAATGCCATGCAAAGTATCTGCCTATTTTATTTATGCATTAGTAGTTGCATATATTTATGATTGGTGTTGCGGATACACAGGTAAGTGCCAGGTAAGTTCATAAATTAAAGATATGAAATTACTTCAGTTATGCAAGATATGATGTGATGTATTGAGAGTTCATAAACATGCACCTCGGTGTTAGTGCTCCCGCCCAGAGTTAGGGCATAGTCCTTCATGTGATGTGCACCTTCCGCACCATATGCCCACCTTGGATCCAAGTTAGGTGCACAGGCTTGTTGTATAGACCACTTTAGGTGGTTCCGAATAGTAGGTGACCCGCGATCATTCGCATAGTCTTCACGTGATCGTAGCACAAGAGCATATTTATTTTTCACCTAGTCTTGTTGTACAGACCACTTTAGGTGGTTCCGACTCGTGTGCAGGATTTGATATGGTTGAGATTGGTTATGAGCTATAGACTCAGCTATGTAGATTAATTTAGGGGGATTCGGCTGATATGATATCTGGCATTGATATATTTTAACTAGTTACTTATAGCATTTCATTGAGATACTTTGGCATGGTATATTTCTATGGATTTCCATCCGAAGCATGATTTCTGATATAGCATATATTATATTTCTGGGAAATTATACAGGTTTTACGACGAGGGGTTAAAACTTTTGAGAAATGAAATGATTTTGAAAAACTTTGTTTTTGCCCATTCACACTTTTTGTTTTGCGCCCCTCCAGGTTTTAGGTAGAAGTGCTTTGGTGGCTCTCGGAGATTTCGACGGTGGTTCTGACAGAACATCATAAATGTAGGATCACCTTTAGGTGTTGTATAATTAATACTTGTCCAGTCGGACTACACTTAGGCTATTTATGCTCTGATTGTGTATTTCACACTTAATCTCGCATTAGCACGTTATCTTATCCAGTGCTTGCTAGTAGTTGTTTTTTTTTTATTTACCCATATTTCTCTATATCAATTTTGCTTCCGCATTGTGCACATGGTTATGTCACTCTCACTTGACGGCCAGCACGCCCTGATTTAGGTCAAGATGTGTCACTTATTGTTCTTCTTCCTTCTCTACCTCACTTGCTTGATGTACCATTGCCAAGATCTGCTAGCACCATGCCTTCTCCTAGTTCTCAATATAACAATTATTTATATTTTTTATTTTTTGTTTGGTATAGCTCCTGATTACTAACCCAATGTTTGTTTATGTTAATTTCACTACGATTTTAGATGGTGCGGTACAATCGCTCATCTTGAATTGAAAATTTAATTTTACTGCAATTTTAGATGATGCACCATGTTCGTCCACCATGTACTGCATATTTAAATTTTGATGCGGCTTGAGTAGTGCTGTATAATCGCCCATCCTACGCTATATTACTCCAATAAGAGTGGTGCGGTACAATCGTCTTCCTCATTAATTATGTAAATCTCGAGTCTGAAGTTTCGAGTGTTTATCATTTTGCCCTGAAGAAAAATTTGTCAAAACCAGAAGTTCTAACACTTCATTCCTTTAAAATACATATTATTGCAAGTTTTTACACATCTCATTTTTCTTTCAGAAAAAGAGAACGGTGAATTTGGCCAAGTTTGATTTTGTTGCCCTTATATTATTGGGCAAAACTACCTTACTGGGTAGTGGCTGCCAAGATCCATCTGGAGGTAGGAAACCTTGGAGACACCATCAAGGAGGAAAACAATGCATCTTCTCAAGATCAGGCGAAGACCATGATCTTTATCTGTCGTCACTTGATGAAGGATTGAAGAGCGAGTACCTAACAGTTGAAGATCCATTAGCCCTCTGGAAGGCATTGAGAAATAGATACAATCACCAAAAATGGTGATTCTCCCAAGGGCTCATTATGAGTGGACATACCTATGGATCCAAGATTTTAAGACGGTTGTTAAGTATAACTCTACAATATTCAGAATTAGCTCCCAAATGAATCTTTGTGGGAAGAATATCACTAAGGAAGATATATTGGAAAAGACTTTCAACACTTTTCATGCCTCTAACATGCTCATGCAGCAACAGTATAGAGAGCAAGGCTTTATTGAGTACAACCAGATAATATCGGTGTTCCTTGTGGTTGAATAGAATAATGAGCTCTTGATGAAAAATTGCAGTCCTGACCTACTGGATTAACGTCATTCCCAAAAGTGGATACTAATTCTCTTAAAGTGAACACCACATCCTATCATGACAATAATTACAAACGACAATGTGGCCACAGGCGAGGTCGGTGCAATGGGCACTGGGCACATACATGTTGTACCCCAAAACATCTGGTCGACATGTATCAAGCCTCTCTTAAGGAGAAGAGTGTCGAAACCAATTTCATCAACCAGGCTAAACCAATGGATATATCTAATCTAGTGTTCAATTTATCAGGGCAATCGAACACAACCCACCTGGATGTTTCAGACTTCATTGTGGAAAGAGGGAATGAAGTATAAAAACGGCTTTCGAGTAAGGGCAATCGTCATAGTCAGCCAGCGAGTAATCCCAAGAAAGCCAGCTACCTAGCCTTTCTTATTCCCATCGCTAGCTTAACTTAAACTGAGGAATAATAATAGGAAAAACCCCAAACCCCTATAAAGTAAAGTAAGCTATTTCAATGTTATTATTCTGTCTGCGGGGACAGTTACTACTTTGAGCTAGCACTTAAGCCTGATGGTGACAAGTGAGGTCATAAGAAGCAAGCGGTGAGCCCTGAGAAAGAGCGTTCCGCCGCACGCTACGAGGGAATGAAGCTAAGCACAAAAAGCAGAGCTAAGTAGGGGCGGTGGGTATAGCCTTGGCAAGCATGGCCTAGTTCATCAGAGCATATTGCTTTAAACCCAATCGCTGCTGCTAGCTCCACCATTGGGCTGACTTAAATGCAATAGGTCCCTCTTTATCCAGGTCTTCACCCTCCACCAAAACCCCACTAGATTGTAAGGCATTTCAAGAAGCCTTGGCTTGTGTACAGGTTGAAGGAAGAATAACAGCAGAGAATCCCCAGTAAGATCGGAGTATTGAATTTATCCTCCATTCAGTCCTGTTTGAACCCGTCCCAGCAACGACCACCTTCATACTGCAAGGTGAGGCTCTGCCCTTCCCCTAGAATCCACTTTGGGACGTTCGCGGAGTCCACGCCTTCCGTACACCACAGGAGTGGTTGTTCTTGGGCGAATATCTTCGAATCTCTCTTCAGACATTGGAGTTGGAACTACAGCCTCTCGGTCCGATTGTATCATTTTTATGTTTAATGTACTCTTATTATGTAAACTTGTAGTCTAAAGCTCGTATTTCAATTCAATAAAAGTGGTATTTCAATTTTCTTTTGTTATGAATAAATTATTTTTAACTATGTTTCCCTTACTCAAAGGGCATGGATAAAAACTATGGTTATTCTCAAAACAAGAGCAATGATAGAGATATTTATCTTGCAGACAGCGCCACCACGCATACAATACTTTGAGATCAAAAATATTTCTCAAACTTAATGTTTATAAAAGTAAAGGTAACAACAATATCAGGCCAATATGATGTAATTGAAGGCTTAGGAAAAAGGCCAGATTATGTTACCAAATGGAACAATATTGTCCATACAAAATGCATTGTGTGCTACTCGATCTACTTGAAATTTGTTGAGTTTTAAAGACATACGTTTAAATGGATACCACATTGAAACTAAAAGTGCAGAAAATGTGGAAATCTGTGCATTACCTTTAATGATACCCAAAAGCATACATTGGAGAAGTTGCATGGTTTATCAAGTGGATTGTATTATACATACATAAAGATAATTGAAGCACATATTGTCATGAACCAGAAGTTCATTGATAAAAAAATTTACATGCTTTGGCATGGCCGTCTGGGTCATCCAAGATCCATCATGATGCGTAGAATCATTATCAACTCTAATAGACATTCATTATTGAGCAAACACGTTGTTATATCAAAAGATAACCCTTGCAAGGCTTGTTCTCAAGGAAGGTTGGTAATTAGACCATCTCAATTAAAGATTAATGTTGAATCCCATCATTTTTGCAAAGAATTCAAGGGGATATTTGTGGGCCTATTCAACCACCTTGTGGACCATTTCAATATTTTGTGGCTTTGGTTGATGTATCTACCCAATGGTCACATGTTTGCCTCTTATCTACTCGAAATGTAGCTTTTACTAGACTTCTTGCTTAGATAATTAAATTATGAGCACGGTTCCAAGATTACCCTATTAAGTCAATCCGACTTGATAACGCTAGTGAATTTACGTATCAAACTTTTGATGATTACTGCATGACACTAGGCATTAATGTTGAACACCCCATTCCTCATGTCCATACTCAAAATGGTTTAGTATAAGCATTTATCAAGCGACTTCAATTATTAACTCGCGCTTTGCTCATGAAAACAAAATTGTGAGTTTTTACTTAGGGACATGCCATCTTACATGCTGTATCATTAGTTTGATCGAGACCTATAGCCAACCATCAATACTCCTCAGTACAACTCATGTTTAGGCATCAGCCAAACATGACATTTTTACGAGTTTTTTGGTTGTCCTGTTTATGTGCTTATTGCACCTCCATAACGCACTAAAATGGGACCTCAGCGCAGATTAGGAATTTATGTGGTTTTGATTCACCATCTATCATTAGATATTTGAAACATTTGATAGGTGATATTTTTACAGCTCGAAAGCAGGCATTCCTTATCACCCCAAATGGTTTGATGCTCAAGCAGGCAAACACTTTAGGCTTTAAAGCATCCAACAACTAAGTAGAGTACGAAGCCCTATTAGCAGGCCTCTAAATGGTGAAAGACTTGGCAGTGAAAAAGCTTGAAATTCATTTTGATTCCCAGCTAATCACCAGCCAGACTAATGGGGAATACATGGTAAAACATCCAAAGGTGGCACAATACTTAGAGAAGGCACGAAAGCAACTTAAAGCATTTCAGACTTACACCCTCACTCAAGTTTCACGGATAGACAACGCCCATGTGGACGTGCTAACCAGCCTAGGCTTCTCCCTCGACCATTAACTGAAATGTTCAATTCTGGTGGAATATCTAGACAAGCCAAGTATAGAGGCGAAGACAGCAGCAGAGGTGTCACAGGTTAGTACAATTCTAAGCTGGCAAGATTTCATTATAGACTACCTAGTCAATGGCATGCTCCCCATGGAAAGATTGGAGTCTAGAAAGCTCCAAACAAATGCTGCACGCTACTACATGTGGAACGACATTCTCGTCTAAGGATCCTACACTGGACCACATCTCCGCTGCCTAGCATATCCCGACGACCTAAAGATTCTAAGTTCAATCCATGAAAGTGTTTGTGGAAATCACTCCGGAGGCCAATCCTTAGCACAAAAGGCTCTTAATGTTGGCTATTACGGGCCTTCTATGCATCAAGACGCTAAGAAGTTAGTACAAAAGTGCGACCGCTGCAAACATTACAAACTGGTACCAGTATTGTCTACCAGCGAACTACATCCGCAAACAAGTCCTTGGCCGTTCATGCAGTAGGCAATCGACTTGGTAGGGCCAATGCTGCTTACTACTGGCGGCAAAGGCATGATGATCGTGACAACCGACTACTTCACCAAATGGGTGGAAGCAAAACCCATGACAACCATAACTCAAACGGACATAGAGCGTTTAATATGGAGGAACATCATTTTCTAATTCGGCATCCCTCAATCCATCGTCACAGACAACGGCCTGTAATTTGTAGGTAAATATTTGGTGAAGTTCTTCTAGAAATATGGCATTATGCAGCTAGACGGGCACCACATTTGAGGTGGCTTGCTGACCCTTTTAGATCTACATAAAGCTTGGGGTTCAGGAACAAGGCTATCAACTTGTCGAGTGCTTGTTTATGGTTCATTATTAATCTCATTAATTTCCATCTTTTTACTTCTAGGTCATTTGAGAACAAATTCGTCCTCTAGAAACTTAGCAGTTCTGGCGACAAACACTTTCAGGTCATTAGGATGGTAAAACTCATATCCCATAGCTTCTCTAGGATATCCCACAAAATAGCACCTAACTGATCTCGCTTTAAGCTTAGTAGCTTCAAGCTTATTGACATATGCTTCACAACCCCAAATCTTAACGTGATTATGACTTGGCTTTCTCCCACGCCACATCTCAAAGGGCGTCTGTGGAAATGACTTGGAAGGTACTCTATTAAGTAAGTAAGTTGCTGTATATAAAGCGTATCCCCAGAATGTTACTGGTAGATCAGATAAACTCATCATAAAATGAACCATGTTCTTGAAGGTTCGATTTCTCCTTTCAGAAACTCCATTAAGTTGTGGAGTTCCCGGTGGAGTTCACTGTGATATTATTCCACACTCTTTGAGATAATCTAGGAACTCGTTACTTAGATACTTTGCCCATTGATCTAATCTTAGGATCTTTATCTGCTTCCCAGTTTGGTTCTCAACATCATTCTTAAATTCTTTGAACTTTTCAAAAGATTCTGACTTGTACTTCATAAGATACATATAGCCAAACCGAGAGTGATCGTCGGTGAATGTGATATAGTAGGAGAAGCCTCATCTTGACGTAGTAGACATTGGTCCATATACGTCAGTGTGGATTCACCCTAGAATTTTAGTGGCACGCTCTCCCTTCCCAGTGAATGGATATTTGGTCATCTTCCCTTCCAAGCAACATTCATAAGTACCCATTTGGTCATTACCTAATGGGTGGAAATATTCGTCTTTCGACTTCTTGTGAATCTTATCAAGGTTCACATGTCCAAGTTTAAGATGCCACATCTTTTCTTGGTTAACTTCTTCTCTAGCCCTTTTGGGTTTTAAGGTATTCCCGCTTTCAATACAGTGTATCCCACTACTTGTCTCTAAGTGAAAAAAGTCCCTCTATCATATTACCATGAGAAATAATATGACCGTTCAAGTATAAAATGCAACTCATTTTGTCAAACAATACTGAGTGCCCATCTCGTAAAAGCAGATGGAAATCAAATTCTTTATACATGAAGTAAAATATAAACAATTTTTAAGTTTCAAGACTTCCCCAGAGGGTAGTTTAAGCATGTAAGTGCCTATTACTTTTGTAGAGATCTTAGTGTTGTTCCCAACTCGCACAATCATCTCACCATTGCGCAATGTCTTACTCCTTGTTAGTCCTTGCAACAAATTGTAGATATGTTGACTAGTGCCTGAATCAAATATCCAGGAATTGGAGCTTACTATAAAAGCACTCTCTATGACAGATATAGTCCCTTCAAAAGTTTATGTCATGAGGCTCGCAATGCACAACCTGTACTTCTTCTTTCAACGTTCATCCTTTCCATAATGAAAGCATGTTCCTTTGGATTTTCTTGCCTTCTTCTTATGCAACCTTTTCCTTGTGATTGCATTCTCACTCTCACTGTCATTTTTGAAAATTTGTTCAAACTTACAACACATGTCAATCATCTTGGTAAAAGTATGATTAAATCTATTCACTTTATAGTTTACTATAAACTTAGTGAAATCATCCGGGTGAGATGCAAGGAAAAAATCTTGGGTCATTTTCCCATCGATGGAAGTTCCTAAACTTTCAAGATCTTAAAAGATCCTTTCCATCTTGTGTCCATGCTTTTGGACCAATGTCCCCTTTGCCATTTTGGCATTCAATAGACTACAAACATTTGAGAATCGTACGTTACTTGTCTCAATGTCATGCATCTTATGCAAACTATCAACCAGGGCACAAGAAGTGTCCATGTGCTTATGTAGCTTCTTAAGCTCCTCACTAAGTGAAGTGGGGATTAAGCATTTGGCTTGTTAGTCATCCTCATAGTGTTTAGCATAATTTTGATACTCCTCCTTTAAAGCTAGTTTCGTATGAGGTACATAAGGAGGGGATTGCTTGAGCACATACGATATGTTATTCATCTTTGAGACATTCTTAATGTGATGATACCAAGCAAGGAAACGTTGGTCCCTAAGGCCCTTTTTGTCAGGTATAATGGTAGGTTTAATTTTAGGCGTGTTGTTAACTATATAACATAACAGAAATCGTATTAGATTGTTGATTTTAAAACTACTTGATTGGGTCTTAAATCAAATTGTACCATCCACTATTTTTGGCAAATTCCACATCCCTCAATGGAATCCGAGAGTTATGTTGAACTCTTAGTGGGGTATGGAAGGCTCATCATTACCAAGCCCACCTCACAATGATATGATGTTGGTTAGTAACAATAATGATGAGAGAATAACACTTCAGTCATTTACAACTCTTGTAATTACCCATCTATTTTGGCCTCTAGAGAATGGTGCCTCACAATGATATGATGTTGACACCATTGCACTTAGTTAAGTCACTCCCACCATGATAGTTTGTCTAGGGGTTCAAGAATAGCCTCACAATGATATGATGTTAGCCATCCTCATTGCCTACCTCACACCATCATGTATGTACATATGTGTTGGAAGTATGCCCACAAAGCCACTCATTTGATGTAATAGCTTTTTGGAATACTTAATGTATTAAACTTTTATATGTTTAATGAAGGGCAAAGCTTATTGTTGATCACTATTTATTGTATCATGTGTTTAAGTAATAAGGGAATCCAAGGGATGTATTTGATCTAAGAGACAAGTGATCTAAGTGAGTTAGATTATCGAGACCATTCTCTTATGTTCATTCCTAAAACGTTCCTAGCCATAGGATTGCCAATTGGGTATTGACAATCCGCTAAGGTTAGTATGTGTTATGTCGACTCAAGCTTGAGTATGACTAGTCTCAAGTCATTTGGTGTTGGACACTAAGACAAACACATAGGTGCTCGAAAGAGTAATCGAGTACACTGAACAACGATCGAAAGAGAGTTCGAACATACATGTCATGTAAGAACTCGAAAGTTGCAATATGCAAAGTAGTCCTTTGACCTGAGGCATCATAGATGTCTAATGGTTAGGTCCTTGATCTTTGATCATGTCAACAGCATTCCATCGGAGTGTCCACGACATTGTTGGGGTCAAGCTATCTAGTCATGTAGGCATATGAATGTGATTAAGAGTATTGTATTAGAGAAGGACCGTATTGCATTGTAGTTGTAACTGGATAAGTTCTCCAACCAATTCTACTTAGCTTGGGTAACCATGACATACTGCTAGTGTCACTCATGGTTTGTGGAAGCCCTAATGACTAGAAAACACTAATCATAAAGGGAGAATTGAAATGTGGTTTCAATTCACAATCGATCGTTAAGAGTAACAATCGCCCACTACCTCGCTAATTGGAACCTAATGGATCGTACACCGAGTAAGGGCGATGGTGAAGAAATTAAATGAAATGGATATGCAATTAAATGGTTTAATTGAAGAATGGTCAAGATTAATTAATTAGTTAATTAATTATACGAAAGGTTCGTATTGGGCTTTTAAGTTGGTTTTGGGTTTCGGGGCCCAAAAGTGTTTTGGTCCATAAGGCCCATTATGTTTAAGTTGTATGACAACTAAAACAAAATGGGCAATAAGCCCAATCACAACATATAGGCCGGCCATGGTGAGGAGATGGTGAAAGTTTGCTTAATTGCAAGTTTGCCACTCACCAAAGAAAAGTGTTATAAAAGCAACTTTATAGCTATTTTCTCATTAGGGTTTTCTTTGAGGCAAAGAGGTGAAACATTTTCTCTCTTTCTCTCTACAAAGAGGCCGGCCACTTAGGGAGATTAATCTAGCAATCTCTTCTTCCCTAAGTCATCCATTTCATCTTCACACTTAACCCTTGGTGTGGAGACTTAGAGACACCAAACTTTTGGTGTTTTGGAGATCCTTTCCTTACATCCACAAAGTCCAAATGAGCGCAAAAGGAGAAGGAAATCATAAGCAATATCCAAGGAGCTAGGAGGTGACTTGAAGGCCCTCCACTTGGGTGAATCCCTTGTGTAAACAAGGATGAGCTTCAAGGGTAAAGAAACTCTAAATCTTTACTTCTCTTTAATGTTGTTAAAGAGTCTTTTGGTTCACCATATACTAGGCTTTGAAAGTCATGGGTTTTATGAATTGTTTTTTAATGCATGCCTACTTTAAAGTGTTAATAGTTTGCATATGTATTCAAATGTTCTTACATGTTCTTAGCTAGGACAAAATTTTTCCTTCAAGTGGTATCAGAGCCTAGGCCTAGTTTATGGTGAATCCTTTTGGGTTTTGTGACTTTCATATTTTGTGATTTAAATGTTGTAAATGTTACAAGCTTTGTTCTTACTTTTGAATATATAAATTTTGCTAGAAAATTTAGCATCTCAAATGTTGTAGATGTATTTCATTTAAGCATGAATATTGGAACTAAAATTTGGTGCCATGTATTTTGGGAAATTCGGCCAAATCCAAAGGGTGATTTTTTGGGTTCATGTTTGTCTTATTAAAATGGTTTTAAAGTGACTTTTGGAACCCCTAAGTACCCTAGGATATTAGCCCTCTTTTGAGTGGTGAAAAATTGAGTTTTGGTGAGTGAAAACATTCATGGAGCTATTATGAGTTTTCATGAGTGTTCTTCAATGTTCTTGAAGTTCTTGCCAAGAACATAAAGTTTTGAAGTTTTGATTCAAAAGTTATATGTTTTTCATAAAGTTTTGGTTTAATTTTGATGGGTGATGGTTATTGGTGAAGCATTAATATTGGCTTTAATGTTTGACAAAACTCTTTAATGTTTTACAAAACATTTTCTTACAAACCATCAATTTCACCTTTTCCTCACCCACCAAAATCAACTTGCAAAAACTTTTAGAAATTTTTTCAATTTCTTCTCAAATGGCCGGCCACCCCCTAGTGGAGGTACTTTTGGGGCCTTTTGTGCAATTACATAAAGTTTTGATACTTTTGTGTATTTGCATTTTGGCCCAAAAGTTTACGTTTTTACGTTAAGGCCCAAAAACTCTAAAGGACAAATTGTTTTGATCCTTTAATGATGTTTTTACATTATTAAAATTTTGGGTTCTAGTTGTAATTACATGAAGTTGTGGACTTTTGTATTTTTACAAAGTGACCCTAAAAGTTTTTGTATTTGCATTGTGGCCCAATTGTTGTGGTCATAGTTTCCTTATGGCCCAAATAAGATGAGAACAAAATGGTTTTGTCTCCTAAATGAGAATTGGATTTTGATTTCATTTAGTTCCATTTAAATCAATTCTATGGATCCAAAAACCAATTGTTTAAAGTTGTTTTCTTAGTTAATGTGATTGATTAAGAAAAGGGTGATTATGAACCAAAGGCCTCGATAATTGAGCTATGTGATTGGCCGATTTACATTATGAATGTTTGGGTTTGGTAGTGTAGATTTGAATGTAATTTGATTAATTCAATTGGTTGTAAATGGACATAAGCATAAGTCCATCATTTGTGTTGTAAAAGGGCATAAGCCCTTCTTATTATTTCATGTATTCCTTTTTGTTTATATGTATGCAAAATGGAATAGTTGGGTCCAACGCCCAATAGGAAATAACGGTTTAATTGGATTAAACGCGTAACTAAAATCAACAACTACCTACCTTAGACCCAAGGTCCAACACAAGGCTCGTGTTGGATCAAATTAAATGGTTCATAATCATCCTAAAACCTAATATGACTATATAGTCCATATGAGGATGCAATGCATTCGTTAGTAGTTCCATATAGTCTCACTAATTTCTTCGAAATAGTGGGAGTATTATAAACTACTAATTCATATTAAACTTGGACCAATGGTTGTGATAGGCTCAAGTTCTTTTAATAAGATTAAAATGATTTTGATGTAGCCCAACACTACTCCCTCAAAACAAATATTAAGTTGATAAGCGAGAGATGTTTAGAATATCTCTTCGTAGGCCTTCCACCGTGGTGGGCTCCAAGCGTTTGTGACTCATGCACCGGCTTCACCCTATCATGGGGAAGTACAAAGTATGTGCTTACATCCAGGAGGAGTCCATAAACATATGATGAGGTGAGTGTAGGCAACGAGGATAGCCGACATCGTATCATCGTGAGGCTATTCTTGAACCCCTTCACAAACTAAGCATGGTGGGAATAACTTAACTAAGTGCAATGGAGCCGACATCGTATCATCGTGAGGCAACATTCTCTAGAGGCAAAACGGATGGGTAATTACAAAAGTTGTAAATGAATAAAGCGTTATTCTCTCATCATTATTTTTGCTAGCCAACATCGTATCATCGTGAGGTGGGCTTGGTAATGGTGAGTCTCCCATACCCCGCTAAGAGTTTAATATAACTCTCGAATTCCATTGAGGGATGTGGAATTTGCCAAAAATAGTGGGTGGTACTATTTGATTCAAAGACCCAATCAAATAGTTTTAAACAAACAATCTAATACGATTTCTGTTATGTTATGTAGTTAACGACATGCCTAAAATTATACCCACCATTATACTTGACAAAAGGGGCCTTAAGGGCCAACGTTTCCTTGCTTGGTATCGCCACATTGAGAATGTCTCAAAGGTGAAAGACATATTGTATGTGCTTAAGCAATCCCCTCCTCATGTACCTCCTACGAAACTAGCTTCAAAGGAGGAGTGTCAAAATTATGTTAGACACTATGAGGATGACTTACAAGCCAAATGCTTAATCCTTACTTCACTTAGTGAGGAACTTATGAAGCTACATAAGCACATGGACACTTCTTGTGCCATGGTTGAAAGTTTGCATAAGATGCATGACATTGAGACTAGTAATGTACGATTCTCAAATGTTTGTAGTCTGATGAATGCCAAAATGGGAAAGGGGACATCGGTCCATGAACATGGACAAAAGATGGAAAAGATATTTAAAGATCTTAAAAGTTTAGGAACTTCCATCGATGGGAAAATGGCCCAAGACTTTTTCCTTGCATCTCTCTCGGATGATTTCACTAAGTTTATTGTAAACTATAAAGTGAATAGATTCGATCATGCTTTAAACGAGATGATTGACATGTGCTGTAAATTTAAAAAAGGTTTCAAAAGAGACAGTGGGAGTGAGAATGCAATCACAAGGAAAAGGTTGCATAAGAAGAAGGCAAAGAAATCCAAAGGAACATGCTTTCATTGTGGAAAGGATGAACGTTGGAAGAAGAAATACAGGGTGCGCATTGCGAGCCTCATGACAAGAACTTTTGAAGAGACTATTTCTGTCATAGAAAGTTCTTTTACAGTGAGCTCCAGTTCCTGGATATTTGATTCGGGCGCTAGTCAACATATCTGTAATACAATGCAGGGACTAGCAGGGAGCAGGTCACTGAGCAATGGGGAGATGATTGTGCGAGTTGGGAACGGCACTAAAATCTCGGCAAAAGCAATAGGCACCTACATGCTTAACCTACCCTCTGGGGAAGTCCTGGAACTTAAAAATTGTTTATATTTTCCTTCATGTATAAAGAATTTGATTTTCATCTCTAAGCTTTTACAAGATGGGCACTCAGTATTGTTTGACAAAATGAGTTGCACTTTATACTTGAACGGTCGTATTATCTCTCATGGTAATATGATAGAGGGACTTTTTCACCTAGAGACGAAAAGTGGGATGCACTGTATTGCAAGCAGGAATACCTCAAACCCCAAAAGGGCTAGAGAAGAAGTTAGCCAAGAATGATATGGCATCTTAAACTTGGACATGTGAACCTTGATAAGATTCACAAGATGTCGAAAGACGGATATATCCACCCATTAGGTCATGACCAGATGGGTACTTGTGAATGTTGTTTGAAAGGGAAAATGACCAAATCTCCATTTACTGGAAAAGGAAAGTGTGCCACTGAAATTCTAGGGTTAATCCACACTGACGTATGTGGACCTATGTCTACTACGTCGAGAGGAGGCTTCTCCTACTATATCACATTCACCGACGATCACTCTCGATTTGGCTATGTGTATCTTATGAAGTACAAGTCAGGATCCTTTGAAAGGTTCAAAGAATTCAAGAATGAAGTTGAGAAGCAAACTGGGAAACAGATAAAGATCCTAAGATCGGATCGAGGGGGTGAATATCTGAGTAATGAGTTCCTAGATTATCTCAAAAAGTGTGGAATAATATCACAGTGACTCCACCGGGAACTCCACAACTTAATGGAGTTTTTGAAAGGAGAAATCGAACCTTGATGAACATGGTTCGTTCTATGATGAGTTCCGCTGATCTACCAGTAACATTCTGGGGATACGCTCTATATATAGCAGCTTACTTGCTTAATAAAGTACCTTCCAAGTCAGTTTCACAAACGCCCTATGAGATATAGCATGGAAGAAAGCCAAGTCTTAATCATGTTAAGATTTGTGGTTGTGAAGCATATGTCAAGAAGCTTGAAGCTACTAAGCTTGAAGCGAGATCAGTAAGATGCTATTTTGTGGGATATCCTAGAGAAACTATGGGATATGAGTTCTACCATCCTGACAACCAGAAAGTCTTTGTCGCCAGAACTGCTAAGTTTCTAGAGGACGAATTCGTTCTCAAAGGAACTATAAGCAAAGAGATGGAAATTAATGAGATTAATAATGAACCACAAACAAGCACTCGACATATTGACAACCCTGTTCCTGAACCCCTAGCTCCACGTAGATCTGAACGAGTTAGTAAGCCACCTAAGAGGTATGGCTTAGACCATGACTTTGCGGAATTGCACCTTCTAGGTGACAATGACACAAAGGAGGACCCTAGGGACTACACTGAAGCAATGTCCGACATTGATTCGAAGAGATGGCAAGAGGCCATGAAATTCGAGATGGATTCCATGTATCAAAATCAAGTCTGGACTCTTGTAGACCCTCTAGAAGGTATAGTACCTGTTGGAAACAAATGGGTCTTCAAGAGGAAGATAGGCGTTGATGGGAACGTGGAGACTTATAAGGCTAGACTCGTAGCCAAGGGTTACAGGCAACGAGAAGGGATTGACTATGAAGAAACCTTTTCTCCTGTAGCCATGATTAAGTCCATTCGAATTTTGCTTGCTATAGCTGCGTACCATGATTATGAGATATGGCAAATGGACGTGAAGACGGCCTTTCTGAATGGATACCTAGAGGAAGAGCTCTATATGACTCAACCCGAAGGTTTCATGTCTAAGTCTGAAAAGACTAAGGTATGCAAGCTTCAAAGGTCCATTTATGGACTTAAGCAAGCCTCCAGGAGATGGAACATTCGTTTCGACACTGAAATCAAAACGTTTGGTTTTACTCAAAACGAAGACAACAATTGTGTTTATCAAAAGGTCGTTGGGGAAGCAGTAGTATTCCTAGTGTTATATGTAGATGACATATTACTATTCGGGAATGACACTGCAATACTTTCTTCTGTAAAAGTGTGGTTGTCCAAAACCTTCCACATGAAAGATTTAGGAGATGCATCTTATGTACTTGGGATAAAGCTCTATCGTGATAGATCCAGAAAATTAATTGGATTATCCCAATCTATGTACATGGATAAGGTGCTGAGTAGGTTCCAGATGGAACAATCTAAGAAAGGTTTTCTTCCTGTGAGACATGGAATTCACCTTTCTAAGTCCATGGAACCTAAGACTCCTGAAGAGATACGGCAAATGAATATGATTCCTTATGCTTCCGCCATAGGGAGTCTCATGTATGCCATGATATACACAAGGCCTGATATCGCATATGCTGTGAGCATTACTAGTCGATATCAATCTAACCCAGGACCAGAACACTGGGCAGCTGTCAAGACGGTCTTTAAGTACTTAAGAAGAACTAAGGACATGTTCCTCGTATATGGAGGAGCAGCAGAGTTGCGAGTGGAAGCCTATACAGACGCAGATTTCCAATCTGACGTCGATGATAGAAGTTCCAACTCCGGATATGTATTCACTCTGAATGGTGGGGCTGTCAGTTGGAAGAGCAAGAAACAGAGTGTAATTGCTGATTCCACAACAGAGGCTGAATATGTCGCTGCAGCTAAAGCCGGCAAAGAAGCGTTCTGGATGAAGAAGTTCATCACTGAACTTGGGGTGGTTCCAACCATTACATCACCAGTAACTTTGTACTGTGATAATAGTGGGGCGATAGCTCAAGCCAAGGAACCCAGGGCACATCAAAAGAACAAGCATTTTGACAGGCGCTTTAATATCATTAGAAGATATGTTGCCGAGGGGAAAGTCAACATCCTCAAAGTTGCTTCAGCCAATAACGTAGCAGATCCACTGACAAAGCCAATGTCTCAAATCCAGCTTGACCGTCATATGGAAAAGATGGGTATTAGATACATGGGAGGATGGCTTTGAGTGCAAGTGGGAGATTGTTGAAAGTATGCCCACAAAGCCACTCATTTGATGTAATAGCTTTTTGGAATACTTAATGTATTAAACTTTTATATGTTTAATGAAGGGCAAAGCTTATTGTTGATCACTATTTATTGTATCATGTGTTTAAGTAATAAGGGAATCCAAGGGATGTATTTGATCTAAGAGACAAGTGATCTAAGTGAGTTAGATTATCGAGACCATTCTCTTATGTTCATTCCTAAAACGTTCCTAGCCATAGGATTGCCAATTGGCTATTGACAATCCGCTAAGGTTAGTATGTGTTATGTCGACTCAAGCTTAAGTATGACTAGTCTCAAGTCATTTGGTGTTGGACACTAAGACAAACACATAGGTGCTCAAAAAAGTAATCGAGTACACTGAACAACGATCGAAAAAGAGTTCGTACATACATGTCATGTAAGAACTCGAAAGTTGCAATATGCAAAGTAGTCCTTTGACCTGAGGCATCATAGATGTCTAATGGTTAGGTCCTTGATCTTTGATCATGTTAACGGCATTCCATCGGAGTGTCCACGGCATTGTTGGGGTCAAGCTATCTAGTCATGTAGGCATATGAATGCACAACAAGGGATCTCTAACCTTCCATGGTGGAAGGAGAATACTCTAAGATATGATTCGTAAGTCTTTGGCCAAAGCAAATGAATATGACTTAGGAAGTTTGTTCCAATTCATATTCAAAGGAATCATATAGAAAAGTATCACATTGGATAGTAGACATGAAACAAACTATCATTTAAATAATGTGATTAAGAGTATTGTATTAGAGAAGGACCGTATTGCATTGTAGTTGTAACTGGATAGGTTCTCCAACCAATTCTACTTAGCTTGGGTAACCATGACATACTGCTAGGTGTCACTCATGGTTTGTGGAAGCCCTAATGACTAGCAAACACTAATCATAAAGGGAGAATTGAAATGTGGTTTCAATTCACAATCGATCGTTAAGAGTAACAATCGCCCACTACCTCGCTAATTGGAACCTAATGGATCGTACACCGAGTAAGGGCGATAGTGAAGAAATTAAATGAAATGGATATGCAATTAAATGGTTTAATTGAAGAATGGTCAAGATTAATTAATTAGTTAATTAATTATACGAAAGGTTCGTATTGGGCTTTTAAGTTGATTTTGGGTTTCGGGGCCCAAAAGTGTTTTGGTCCATAAGGCCCATTATGTTTAAGTTGTATGACAACTAAAACAAAATGGGCAATAAGCCCAATCACAACATATAGGCCGGCCATGGTGAGGAGATGGTGAAAGTTTGCTTAATTGTAAGTTTGCCACTCACCAAAGAAAAGTGTTATAAAAGCAACTTTATAGCTATTTTCTCATTAGGGTTTTCTTTGAGGCAAAGAGGTGAAACATTTTCTCTCTTTCTCTCTACAAAGAGGCCGGCCACTTAGGGAGATTAATCTAGCAATCTCTTCTTCCCTAAGTCATCCATTTCATCTTCACACTTAACCCTTGGTGTGGAGACTTAGAGACACCAAACTTTTGGTGTTTTGGAGATCATTTCCTTACATCCACAAAGTCCAAAGGAGCACAAAAGGAGAAGGAAATCACAAGCAATATCCAAGGAGCTAGGAGGTGACTTGAAGGCCCTCCACTTGGGTGAATCCCTTGTGTAAACAAGGATGAGCTTCAAGGGTAAAGAAACTCTAAATCTTTACTTCTCTTTAATGTTGTTAAAGAGTCTTTTGGTTCACCATATACTAGGCTTTGAAATTCATGGGTTTTATGAATTGTTTTTGAATGCATGCCTACTTTAAAGTGTTAATAGTTTGCATATGTATTCAAATGTTCTTACATGTTCTTAGCTAGGACAAAATTTTTCCTTCAATATGGACTCCTCCTGAAGGCTAGCACATGCTTTGAACTTCCCCATGATAGGGTGAAGCTGGTGTATGAGTCACAAAGGATTGGAGCCCACCACGGTGGAAGGCTTACGAAGAGATTTTCAAAGCATCTCTTGCTTATCAACTTAATATTCGTTTTGTTGAGGGAGTAGTGTTAGGCTACATTAATTTCATTTTAATCTTATTAAAAGAACTTGGGCTTATTACAACCATTGGTCCAAGTTTATATAAATTAGTAGTATATAATACTCCCACTATTTCGATGAAACAAGCGAGACTATATGGAACTACTAACGAATGCATTGTTGGAAGTATGCCCACAATGCCACTCATTTGATGTAATAGCTTTTGGAATACTTATTGTGTTAAACTATTATATGTTTAATGAAGGGCAAATCTTATTGTTAATCACTATTTATTGTATTATGTGTTTAAGCAATAAGGGAATCCAAGGAATGTATTTAATCTAAGAGAGAAGTGATCTACGTAAGTTAGCCTAACGAGACCTTTCCCTTATGTTCATTCCTAAAACGGTCATAGCGATAGGATTGCCAATTGAGCATTGACAATCCGCTAAGGTTAGTATGTGTTATGTTAACTCAAGTGTGAGTATGGCTAGTCTTAAGTCATTTAGTGTTGGACATTGAGACAAACACATAGGTGTTCAAACGGTAATTGAGTACATTGAACAACGATAAAAAAGGAGTTCGAACATACATGTCATGTAAAAACTCTTAAGTTGCAATATGCAAAGTAATCATTTGACTTGAGGCATCATAGATGTCTAATGGTTGGATCCTTGATCTTTGATCATGTTAAAGGCATTCCATTGAGAGTGTCCACAATATTGTTGGGGTCAAGCTATCTAGTCATGTAGGCATATGAATGCACAACAAGGGATCTCTAACCTTCCATGGTGGAGGGGAGAATACTCTGAGATATGATTCGAGAGTATTTCGCCAAAACATACGAATATGACTTAGGAAGTTTGTCCCAAATCATATTCAATTGAATCATATAGAGAAGTATCACATTGGATAGTAGACATGAAACAAACTATTACTTAAACAATGTGATTAAGAGTATTGTTTTAGAGAATGACCGTATTGCATTGTAATTGTAACCGGATAGGTTCTCCAACCACTTCTACTTAGCTTGGGTAGCCATGACATACTGTTAGGTGTCACTCATGGTTTGTGGAAGCCCTGAGGATTAGCAAACACTAATCTTGATCAAATGGAGAATTGAAATGTAGTTTCAATTCACAATCGATTGTTAAGAGTAACAATTGCCCACTACCTTACTAATTGGAACCTAATGGATCGTACATCGAGTAAGGATGAAAGTGAAGAAATATATATGAGATGGATAAGCAATTAAATAGTTTAATTGAGAATGGTCAAGAATAATTAATTAGTTAATTAATCTTACGAAAGGTTCGTATTGGGCTTTTAAGTCGGTTTTGGGTTTCAGGGCCTAAAAGGGTTTTTGGTCCACAAGACCCATTGAGTTTAGGTTGTGTGACAAGACAACTAAAACTAAATGGAAATTAACCCAAAAATAAGGTCAAAACTAGCCAAGGATGAGTGGTAGCAAACTTGGGTTAATTGCAAGTTTGCCACTCACATGTAAGGTGGTATAAAGGCAACTTTATAGCCATCTTCTCACTAAGGTTTTCTTGAGGAAAAGAAGGAAAACTTTTTCTCTTTTTCTCCATAGAGGCCGGCCACTTAGGGGAAGGATAGCTAGCAATATTTCTTCCTCTAAGTCATCCATTTCATCTTCACACCTCATCCTTGGTGTGGAGACTTAGAGACACTAAATCTTTGGTGTTCTTGGAGATCCTTTCCTCCCATCCTCAAGGAGCAAATGAGTATCAAAAGGAAGAAAAAAACAAGGAAGATCTAAGGAGCTAGGAGGTGACTTGAAGGCCCTCCATTTGGGTGAATCCCTTGTGTAAACAAGGATGAGCTTCAAGGGTAATGAATCTCAAAATCCTTTCTTCTCTTTAATGTTGTTAAAGAGTCTTGTGGTTCACCATTCACTAGGCTTTGAAAGTCATAGGTTTTAGAATTGTTTTTGAATGCATGCCTACTTTAAAGTGTTATTAGTTTGCTTATGTGTTCAAATGTTCTCACATGTTCTTAGTTAGGACAAAATTTTTCCTTCATGCATTGCATCCTCATATGGACTATATAGTCATTTTAGGGTTTAGGATGATTACGAACCGTATGATTTGATCCAACACAATGTGTTGGAACTTGGGTCTAAGGTAGGTAGTTGTTGATTTTTTTTATGCGTTTAATCTAATTAATCTATCATTTCCTATTGGGCGTTGGACCCAAATATTTCAATTTGCATGCAAATAAACAAAAAGGAATACTTGAAATAAAGAGAAGGGCTTATGCCCTTTTACAACACTTTTACAACCCATTTAATGGACTTATGCCCATTTACAACACATTTGAACTAATCAAATTACATTTAAATCTAAACTACTTAACCCAAACATTCGTAATGTAAAGTGGCCAATCACATAGCACAATTATCAAGGCATTTGGTTCATAATCACCATTTTCTTAATCAATCACATTAACTAAGAAAGCAACTTAAACAATTGGTTTTCGGATTCATAGAATTGATTTAAATGGAACTAAATGAAATGAAAATCCAATTCTCATTAAAGAGACAAAACCATTTTGTTCTCATCATAATTTGGGCCAAAAAAGCAATGACCTCAACTATTGGGCCACTAAGCAAAACACAAAACTTTTGGGGTCACTTTGTAAAAACACAAGAGTCCACAACTTCATGTAATTACAACTAGAACCCAAAAACTTCATTAAAGGAGCAAAACAATTTGTCCTTTAGTGATTTTGTGCCTTTACGTAAAGACGTAAACTTTTGGGTCAAAGTGCAAATACACAAAAGTGTCAAAACTTTATGTAATTGCATAAAAGCCCCAAACGTACCCCCATTATAGGGGTGGCCGGTTTTGGTTGTGTGAGTGAGTGTTGGTTTTTGTTGAAAATTCAAAATCTTAAAGTGTGTTGAAAAAGTGAAATGTATGGGTTGAAAAGTTGATTGGCATGGTTGAAAAGTTTGATTGGTATTGGTTGTAAGATATAGGTAAGGTGTAGCATTTATCAAACAATTAAAAACACAAATCATCCATCACCAATCAATAACAAACCAAAACTTTATGAAAGCAACAAACACATTGAATCAAGACACCAAACATTTTTGTTCTTAGTAAGAACATCAAGAACATTGAAGAACACATATGAAAACTCATAAGAGCTCCATGAATGTTTTCACTTAATAAAACTCAAAATTTCACTACTCAAAACAGGGTTAACATCCTAGGGTACTTAGGGGTTCCAAAAGTCACTTTAAAACACTTTTACAAGACAAACATGAACCCAAAAATCCACCTTTTGGATATGGCCGAATTTCCTCACATACATGGCACCAAATTTTAGCTCCAATACTCATGCTTAAATGAACTACATCTATAACATTTGAGATGCTAAATTTTCAAGCAAAATTTATATTCAAAAAGCAAGAACAACACTTGTAACATTTACAACATTTAAATCACAAACCATGAAAAACACAAAACCCAAAAGGATTCACCATATACTAGACCTAGGCTTTGATACCACTTGAAGGAAAAATTTTGTCCTAGCTAAAAACATGTGAGAACATTTGAACACATAAGCAAACTATTAACACTTTAGTAGGCATGCATTAAAAAACAATTCTAAAATCCATGACTTTCAAAGCCTAGTGAATAGTGAACCACAAGACTCTTTACAACATTAAAGAGAAGAAAGGATTTTGAGATTCATTACCCTTGAAGCTCACCCTTGTTTACACAAGGGATTCACCCAAGTGGAGGGCCTTCAAGTCACCTCCTAGCTCCTTAGATCTTCCTTGTGATGCTCCTCTTGCTCCTTGAGGATGTGAGGAAAGGAACTCCAAAAGTACCAAAGGTTTGGTACCTGTAGGTCTCCACACCAAAGATGATGGTGGGAAGATGCAATGGACTACCTAGAGGAAGTTAGATGCTAGTAAACTCCCCTAGGAAGGCCGGCCTCTATAGAGAAAAAGGAGAAAAAGTTTCTCTTCTTTGCCTCAAGAAAACCCTAGTGAGAGAATGGCTATAAAGATGCCTTTATACCACCTCACATGTGAGTGGCAAACTTGCAATTAACCCAAGTTTGCTACCACTCACCCTATGGCCGGTTTTGACTTTGTATTTGGGTTAATTTCCATTTAGTTTTAGTTGTCACACAACTTAAACTTAATGGACCTTGTGGACCAAAATCCTTTTGGGCCCCAAGACCCGAAACTAACTTGAAAGCCCAATACGAACCTTTTTGTATAATTAATTAACTAATCTTGACCATTCTCAATTAAACCATTTAATTGTTTACCCATCTTATTTATATTTCTTCACTTTCATCCTTACTCGATGTACGATCCATTAGGTTCCAATTAGTGAGGCAGTGGGCGATTGTTACTCTTAACGATCGATTGTTAATCGAAACTACATTTCAATTCTCCTTTTGATGAAGATTAGCGTTTGCTATTCTTCAGGGCTTCCACAAACCATGAGTGACACCTAGCAGTATGTCATGGCTACCCAAGCTAAGTAGAAGTGGTTGGTGCACCTATCCAGTTACAATTACAATGCAATATGGTCATTCTCTAATACAATACTTTTAATCACATTGTTTGAGCGATAGTTTATTTCATGTCTACTATCCAATGTGATACTTCTCTATATGATTCAATTGAATATGATTTGGCCAAAGACTCTCGATCATATCTCAGAGTATTCTCCCTCCACCATGGAAGGTTAGAGATCCCTTGTTGTGCATTCATATGCCTACATGACTAGATAGCTTGACCCCAACAATGTTGTGGACACTCTCGATGGAATGCCTTTAACATGATCAAAGATCAATGACCTAACCATTAGACATCTATGATGCCTCAGGTCAAAAGACTACTTTGCATATTGCAACTTATGAGTTCTTACATGACATGTATGTTCGAACTCTCTTTTGATCATAGTTCAGTGTACTCGATTACCTTTTGAGCACCTATGTGTTTGTCTCAGTGTCCAACACTAAATGATTGGAGACTAGTCATACTCACGCTTGAGTTAACATAACACATACTAACCTTAGCGGATTGTCAATGCCCAATTGGTAATCCTATGGCTAGGAATGTTTTAGGAATGAACATAAGAGAAATGTCTCGTTAAGCTAACTTACTTAGATCAATTCTCTCTTAGATCAAATACATTCCTTGGATTCCCTTATTGCTTAAACACATAATACAATAAATAGTGATTAACAATAAGCTTTACCCTTCATTATATAATAGTTTAACACAATAAGTATTCCAAAAGCTATTACATCAATGAGTGGCTTTGTGAGCACACTTCCAACAATTGTCCCCAATGAACACAAGTTTGTATGCATGGGACCCAATTGGAATTGAGTAGGCAAGAGTAACCATGTCGGCATCACAACATGAGATCTTCGAAACAATCTCCAAAAACTCCAATAATTTAATAAATTTAGACACAACAACTATTTCTCTTCATCGCCTACGTACTTCTTTTTCTTATCGGATGTAACCCACCTTCCACTATGACAAATCATTACAGGTACTTCCCCCATGTTTTGTTCCACAAACTTGAAATTACAAATAACATAGGTGCATCAGAACTAGTAAACAATCGCGATTATGATATTAAAGTATAGACAAACACACCTTATGCACAATATATGCCCAACCTATGCACATAAGATGTTCAACATATACACACCATATGCACACCATGGACAAAATTGGTCAAATCTGTGGAATGCCACACTTCAAACAGAAATTGGAACATACCCACCATATCCATAAATCATTGATATAGAAACTTGGAAATAAACACTCTACCTTAGTACCCTCGAAAATCGAGCACAAATGTGCCTGCCGAACCTTCAGTCGCCAGAAGAGATGAAATTTTAGTTGAAAGAAAAATTTCTTGTGTTTGGCAATGGAAATTTTTTTTCTGCTAACACATAAACAAGAGACGGAAAAATGGCAAGAACACGGCAAACCTTGGAACAATGAGCTATGGGCCTAGAGACTATCCTAACCAAGGTCTAAAATATCGATGATATTGGAAATATCGGTAGTCCAAAAACACAGAAATTTCGATGGAAATATCGGGATATTATCGATATCGATAAAAATTGAATAAAAACCACGGAA
This sequence comes from Malus domestica, assembly GCF_042453785.1. Taxonomy (NCBI): domain Eukaryota; kingdom Viridiplantae; phylum Streptophyta; class Magnoliopsida; order Rosales; family Rosaceae; genus Malus; species Malus domestica. Next base: position 13,865,262 of record NC_091674.1, on the reverse strand, counting down.
ATTGTAAGAAAAAATTGGAAATTTTTATTGAAACTTTGCAGGATGTTTATTTAGTCAATTTTCTATTAGTTTATCACAAAAAATTGGAAGGAAATGCATTGCATGATGGATTTAACTGATTTAAGTTGATTATATAGCGAGCTGGCAAACATTGTGAGTGCAGAAAATATGTAGTAATTAATGAAAGAAGTTTAAACACACCATAATCATTTATATATAATGAATTAGTACAATATTTTACACTTTATACATTGCATGGTAAGATACATGAGTGACTTAGTACCACATAGAGTTCCTATCAAGGTCTAAAATATCGATGATATCGGAAATATCGGTAGTCCAAAAATACGGAAATTTTGATGGAAATATCGGGATAATATCGATATTTTAGACCTTGATCTTAACCACCTCACCTTTATGTCTCATCACCTTTATTGTCAACTTGGGTTCCCTCCAAAACCGAAAAACTATGTACAAAGAGAGGGAAACCTGGAAAGGTCCCTCAAATAATAATAATAATATATTATAAAGGTAATGGGTTTTGTTTGGGTACTTAGTGATATGTTACCTTGTATATAAGGTAAAGAAGAGGAAGATTTTTTTCTTTCCACAAATTGGAAGCAATATTGAAGTTGGGACAAAAAAGCACTGCTACGGATTCCTACAGCTTTTGATCCACATCATGCTAAAAAGGCATTCCACTTCTCAGATAGCCAAACAATTCACAACACATAATGTCCAAGTGGAGACATGAAGACATGACACTAAGGGTTTTAACACCGAGTTAAAACTGTGGTACAACCTCGTTTTGTTAACTATTATATGGTGATAACAATATTGTGGAATGTATTTGCTAACTATTATATAATAATAAACAATCAAGACTACATGTGTTTGTTATCTGAACTGCATTCCATGTCCTAAAGTACCTTAATGTAAAAAATACGAAATATGTAAATACACACTATATACACTGTACATACAACGTAGATGACATAAACACTATATCACTGTGCACACGTCATGCAAAGGATATGCACATGTCATGTACATACAGTGCGCATGTCAAGCACATAAAATATATATTATATGCACATGACAAGAACATAAAATATACACTATATGCACATATTATGCATAAAATTGGAGATTGGGCAGCGAGTTGCTTCTACCATTTATAAGACACCATTTATGTCATGGTATTTGTATAGTGGATACAATTACAACATAATGCACAAGGATCACATATATCCAAAAGATTGCAATTTGCACATTACACAACTCACAATGTCAAATTATTCAACCAAAATAATCATATCATATGTAACGATAGTAGTGTGTACTTTACAATTCACAAAGTCAAAGTGTATACGTGTATACGTGTAAACCAAAACATTGACATATGGCCGCTGCAACAACCCCAATATGTTTGCCTCAACCACATAACAGAAGACGATGATGGATGGTTAGATATCGACAAACCCAACTGATCAAACAACAACAGCCATTTCAATAACTTTGTTGAAATCCACTATTTGATATGTGATATCATCAATCCCAACAAGAAAAAATTCAAATATTTGACTACGAATCCTTAACAAGCCAGTCAATGACCATTAATGTTTCTAGAGTTCTTAGAGGATATCATGAACTAACAAACTTCCTTAGCGACGATGGATTTCAAATCCCTAGAGAGCAAAATACAATGGTCAACACACAATTCGTGTGTAAAACTAACACAATTCAAATGTAAAACAAACATATTTATATGTAATAAATAACACAAACATCGATCTGTTCAAAGTAAACCGCCACAATGGGCAACCGTATTCCTTACAAAGTATGAAGAGGTTTGTTTACATTTCTTATGACAAACCCTCTTTAGATAGAACTTCCTTTTGTGAATCTCGTTATGTACTACCAGCAGCGGAATACCATTTAGTGATGCCTTACTTAAGAGGTCATCAAGTTCTCTTCTTCAGACTTGCAAGTTATCACAATTAGCAGCAACCACAACATAACTGCAACGTGAAAAAAATGGACAAATTCAACATAACATAAAGTTGGTTTTGGAAGATACAACATCTTATGGAAGACTGGCAATCGTATCATTACATATGTAAACAAAAGACTAACAATTCTAGTGTCTCACCAGCAATAACTACAATGTTTACTGTCATAGTTGGGAAACAAAAAAAAAACATTCAAATCATATGCCTACGAACTGTACAAGTAAGCAGAAACATACACAATAGAAGAAACATCACAACATTATTTTTCCCGCATGATTCGAAACTTGGCTTAACCACCAAGATCCATCAACTTATTGTTGACATTCCATTTTCTTACTTTATTCATCCAACCTGTACAGAAAAGAGATTGCCTCAAGTAAGATAATTGTGCCAATGCAAATGCCTTAAGTAAGATAATTATGCACTCTGTGTACAATTTCTTACATATTGTACTAACACTTCTAATTCACAAACTTTTTCAAACAAACACCAATTCGAGATCGAATTCACAAATATTTGCAAGTTCATAACAAAATTAACAAATATTGAGCATCAATTAAAATGCAAAACTCTAAGATTGAAACCCAGAAATCTAAAATAACAAAACCCATAAACAAATAAAATTTGCAAAACACATTTCATGCCCTCTCTTCCCCATTCCTCTTTTGTTCGACTTCCCATCTATGCAAATCCAAAAAATCTAATTGAACAAACTAGTAACTAGTTGTAGAAATGGAGACAATGGCCGAGTTTGAGAGAGAAAGAGATGAGAGACAGACAGATGAACCTAATGGCAGTGGAAATATGGCTGTCGAAACTTCACTGGCCGGAAAGAATGGAACTTTTCGGCCAAAATGCAAAATTTGGTACAAAAATCATATCTTTAAGGATGAAATATTGATGCAAACGAGAAACCCTCACTTCGAAGCTTCACTCTCGACTTCCCTCTATTTGAACTTGGAGCTTAAAGATTTCAGCTCAACCTAGAAACCTAGAGCTCACAGAGCTCTCGACATCCCTCTCCAACAAATGAGAACAGTGATGAAATAAGTTGAGGATTTTCAGTATTTATATGTAGGCATTTTAGTAATTTCGGTTTTGTGCATGGTGTGTATGGCATGTGCATGGCCGGTTTGTCCTATTTCTATTACAAGATTAAGAAATTGTCCAATTTTGGGGTATATCCCTTTCTTCTGTGTCTAGAATACTCTTTAGTTTCGTTAATTTTTTATCCAACCTCTCTCTAGACTCTCTGGAGAGTTCTTTTCTTCCTTTAGTTTCATCCCCCATAACACTCATTTTCTCCATCATTTGTCCTGCAAAACCACAACCTTCAAAATCATTTTTCTTGTGCAAAATCGTCCCCAAAACTACTATCTCCTCCCTCTTTGTCTCTCCATTTCTCTTTGTCCCAAAGCTACTTTCTCCCCTTCTCTATCCATTTCTCTAAAATTTTATGGGAAAAAGGAAAACTTTCTGGGAATTTTCGAGAATAAGGACAAAATTTTCCATTAGGATTGTTGTTGTTAACGTTTTGCATTTTTTTGTTGAATTTTGTGTTGGGATTTAGGCAGTGGTGAGGCTAGGTTTTAGATTTGGGAAATGGGTTGACAAATGGAGTTGCCCAGAAGCATGCTTGCGGATTCGCAATGTGCGATCGTTTTTGGAGATGGGATTAGCAATCCCTTGGTTTTTTGTGGGGTTTAGCTAAGACCTGCTAGTCCCTCCTTTAATCGAAGCAAGTGAGAGCTAGTATCATTAAACCTAGGCCCTACATGAAACAAACACGAGACTGGACTAAGGGTTAGTCCAATCCAGTCCAGTGAATTTTAGTGAGGGAAAACAAACACTCCCCTAAGGGAGTGAACTAAGCATGACAATAGACTGACTATAGTGTGATTCAAATTCACCTTTAGTAAGAATTGAACCTAAGACCTCTCACTTATAGGTAAAGATGAATACTACAAGACCGTAATACTAAGTAACATCTAATTAGTTGTTAGGGTAGGGAAACCAGCGGTTATTGAACACGCACCAACTGCATAAATAGGATTGTTTTACGTAACTACAATAAATCCAAACCACTACACTTTAGAAACTAGAGAATAATTACATATCACAAGTGCTTAAAAATGGTAAAAGTAGATACAAACTTTGTATTACAAAGGAATGAGGAGGAAAGAGGGAGAGACGGGAGGAAGGAGCTGAGAAGAGCCGAGGGATCTGGTTGTAACAGATTTAGCCTCTTCAGACAGGGTTCCTTACCCCCTGAAGAATCTCGTTGCTACGTGCTCTGCAATTCCCATGCTTGAAGTTAAACCGGGCGACTCTATTCCAAAAAGGTTGACGAGACCAGTTATCCCATGAACATCCTCCCCCTACATAGCCGTAAAATGATATATCATCAGAACTATCAATGTTGTACTCTACTGAACCTCTTCATCTATATAGCAAACATAGCACCTACAAGTGTAAGATAGTGTCTTTAACACATTTCAACCATATAAAAATATGACAAGACAGCTCCCCACACTACATTGAGTTTTAGAAACTAAAACCAGAGATTTTCACAGGCCAATTTGTGCTAGGTGCTGTGACAGCAGTGAGATGGTTTTATTAGTTTATCACAAGATCTTGGGCAAAAAAGAAATTGATTGGCTCAACAGAAAAATCAGTACCATGCACTTCTGGTTGTGTAGTGTATATATCCAAGATTTCAGGTTCAGGCGTAGGAAAAATATCCAAGAAACTACCTGTATCTGAAAATCAACTGGAGACTGTCGAGGACCTGAAAGCTTCGGTCGAATCCCTGCATAGCCTGGCTCAAGAGACCCATCCTTTAGATTTGGGTAGTACTTCCTTATCTCTGGGTAAAATAGCTCTTTGCGATTCGTACATACAGAATAGTCAAACCTGTGACCAACGCCTTGTCATGTTTTTAAGATTGTCCAACATCACACTTTAAGATTGTACAACATCACACTCAACATCAGATGCACCTCAATCAGGTCATTAAGATTTTAGCCTAGAAGTATTAAGCATCCGAACAAACATGGGAACGTATATAAGCAACGATATATCCTAAAAAAACTCCCTAAAGAATATTGACATTACAATTTACGGTTCACCAGAAAATAAGTGACTAGGACCTCCATTTGATCATTGTCTGAGGCGACAACATTAGTACCAAATGCATGCTCTAATGAAGCCTAACTTATGCAAGACACCAGAATTTGTTTCAACATAGGAAGGCAACATAATTTATGCATACAAATATAAATAAATAAAAAGGCTTAAGGAATATGCTCTTCTGTACAAGCATGGATAGAAATTTTTGGACTGAGTTGCGACCACTTAAACCAATAAACATAATGGACAATGTAGACAGTACTACATAATATAATAGAGTGGACAACAGGGATAAAGAAATGGTACTTATTCAGGAAGCTTGAAACATCATCAACACCATCAATCCATTCTACATCAGGGCCAAACTTGACCTGACCATTTAAATCCAGGGTAACATGCACACCAAGTCCACCATCCTCTGGTAGAGGATAAATCAAGTGTCTGAACGGACAGATTGTAGTATTTGATAAAGTGAAGTAGCATCCACGAGCCAAACGGGAAGGAGGAATATGTTCAGTTCGGAGGCCATCAAATCGCTTTGCAAGGGCAGGGGCACTTAAGCCGGCAGAGTTCACAACGAGTTTAGGAATAAGTATCATCTCTGGTTGCAATGGAAACTTTCTATTCCAATTTTCAAGGGTTTTGGTTCCAGAAACATGAAGGCATGGATGATTTTGTTGAATATGGCCACCAATAACAGTAGTATTATAGGAGAAGGTTGTGCCATGATTTTCAGCTTCTCCCTGCACCCATATGGGGATTAACGGTGATAGATACTACATCGTATAAAATCCAATATTCGATTAAAGATCCCGAAATTTTATCTGAAGCATGTACTTGAGTTGATCCTAGTGCAACTAATATAGGAAATGAGAAAGAAGAGAATGGAAATACCACCAAAGATAGCATGAGCGAATGTGTATCCACAATCCCAGAAAGCGGTGATAGTAAGGCTTTCAAACATGCCAATTCAGGTTCCATTCTCATGGCTTCTGAACCCTCCATCATTACCAAACCATCAACTCCATTTTGAATCCCGCGATGCATTAGATTATGCAAATTGGGAATCTCAGAAGACCCAGTTGCAACTATGAGTTTACCAATTTGTTTATGAGGAATATTGTGTTCAGAGCAATATTTGTACAGTAAATATCTTCCCCTAACACAAAACTTCGCCTGCCAAATGCATTAAAAAGTTAAAGGATATATTGTGCTTTCAACATTCAAATTAAGAATTGGGAATTTCTTGACATTAAAGTTTATGACTTTTATATTTGATTTTGTGGGTACCTTGAGGGAATGGGTCGGGTAGTAGATGCCGGCATGGATGACCTCGCTGTTGCGGGAGCTGGTGGAAGTGCCGAAGGTGGGAGCTGAATCTAACACCAACACCTCTCTGCCCTTTAAAGCAAGCTCTCTCGCCACTGCCAATCCCACCACACCTGCCCCTATTACCACGCAATCTACCTTCTCTTTGGGAACTCCGCTGATGCTACTGATACTGATACTGCAACTAGAAGTAACATTACGATGACTCCTCACAATTCTGTCCAATGTGCTTTTCAGCATCTTTCTCTTTCTAAAAACTCAACCGGTCCTCTCGAATGGACACTTAAAAGTTTCACATGAACACGCCTTCGTTGAATTTCACTACTTCCACTAGAAATTCTATTCAGCGAAAAAGAAAAACCAAATTTCAAATGCATATTAACAATCCGAAAAAACTTGATAGTGTTGCTATGATGAACAAGAATACCAAAACATTATCTATACATAAAAAACAAACTTGTCCAAATGGGGTGATAATCACTCCTCATTTCCTCCCACCCAATATTTTGGTACATATCATGCATGTCAAAGGCTATAACCTTTATATGAAAATGCAATTAATTCATAAAGAAAAGATACTACAACAACAACAACAAATCATTTTCCCACTAAGTGGGGTCAGCTATATAAATCCCAGAACGCCATTACGTTTGGTTCTGTATCATTTTCTCTGTTAGATCCAAGTGCTCTAAGTCTTTTCTTAGGATCAATTCATAAAGAACAGATGAACAAGAAAATTAAGACAAGGAAGCATCCACAAGAACCCAAGATCACTGGCCATTTCATTTCCTATTCATCCATCTTGATAAAGATAAACAAACCATCACAAAAACCTAAATCACAAAATTATATTGACAGATCCGGACAACTGCAATGAATACCTAATACCTCCTGATTCGCTTAGAACTTTCGCAACCTGAGCTCGCGACGATGGGTTTTCTCCTTTTCTTCAGCTCGTCGGTTGTCTCTCTGTGTGGATGTTACAAAGGGAATAGTCGAGAGAGAGAGAGAGGGAGAGCATTTAAAAAAAATGAAAATATAATATAGATTGGGGTTTTGGTTGCAGAGCACGAGACAACTAATTGTCCAAGTGGGCATTCCCTTTCTCTGTTTTTCTTTTTCAATTGTGCTTTAACTAATATTAATAATCTAATAAAAACTCAATACTAACATAAACAGATTGTACGGTAAATTAAATTAAGGGAACTTTAACGAAAAGCACCTCATACTGTTTACTTTAACGAAAAACTATATTTTTACACTAAAAAATCAATCATGGTACTATTCACTTTACCCTTTATTTTGTCCTTATCATTAAAACTCAAAGTTTTCAAGCCCTTTTCATTAGTTTTCCTTTAAATTAAAGCCTAGTTAATTAACAATTAAAACAAGTTACACATGCTTAAAAAAATAATCATATTATTTAACAGTAATTTAAATGAGGGTCTTCACACTTTACTCTCCTAAAACAAAAATTTGGTCATTGAAATTTAAACTTACCGGAATTAGAGAAGTATGTGTACTTCATACGCATCTCGGTATCTAATTCCCATGTTGCGTCCTTTGTTTCTCCGTGTAACAACAAATTTTTTACTAACGGAATTGTCTTAGTGTGTACTACTTGCTCTTTGTAATCTAGTATTTAAATCAGACTATTCATGAAAGCTCCCTGAAAATAATCCAAGGATGAGGCCTCACTAGGTGAAAGTGAAATGGAACCGAATTGAGAAGTGAAGCCTAATTCGGAAATGCACCTATGCAGCCGCGCTAAGTGAAACCAATTTGGTTTTGACTACTCATCTAATGACACATGTATATAACTGATAAATTTAAATAATTATTTATATTTATAGTTCGGTTCAATTATAAGCGGTTCTACTAAGGTGAAAACTAGAAGCAAAACTAGTATGAACGGTTCGGTCCAATTCTTGAACATAAATTGACTTTTTTTTTTTGTCAATATGGTTTTTTGCAATTTGAATCGGTTTCTCGATTCCACAGGTTTTATGGCCACCCCTGTTCCTTTCCACGTAATTTGATTGGTTAGGGTCCGCAAGTAGCTGTGAACTTGAATGGCGTCTAAAGGCTTGCATTTCATTTGTAACACTATTTTCATGTTATAATTTTGATAGATATGATTCTTGTAAAAAAGTGTCACCAAAAAAAAAAAAACAAAATTCCCATTCGTTTACGGAAAAATCCCAAAATATGTTTAGAAACAAAACTTGAACGCCAGCAAAAGTTTTAGCAAACTCACAAGTGAAATAACAGAATTACTTCAGCAGTTCAAAAGGAGAATGTGCATAATAATGTAAGTGAGACTGTTTCTCAAGCATCCTACAGATGTGGTTTGCACCACAACGTCGGTAAATTGAACATTTTAACGTACAAGAAATACTGCAGCAGCCCAAGTTGGCTAATGAAAATCCATCAATCTTATCTCATTAACCCTTTTCTGTTGATGTTCTTCTAGTAGGGTTTCAGAATACCAACACATTATTTCATCGGCTTCTTAATCTGCATCCATTTCTTCCAATGCTGCTTTAGCCGCTGCCTTTGCTTCCTCTAGAAGCTCATCCGGAACCTGAATAACCAATAACAAAATCATCAATCTACAGTATGGCAACACAGCCTTTCAAATATAACTACCAAAAAGGGAACACAACCAACAAAAACAACGAAGGCAAAAAAAATTATAACAGTATGAAGTAGCTAACGGAAACAAAGAACAACAACAACAACAAAACATTTTCCCACTAAGTGGGGTCGATTGTATGAATCTTAGAACGCCATTACGCTCGGTTCTATGCCCTATCTTCCATTAGATCCAAGTACTCTTAGTCTTTTCTTAGAGTCTCTTCCAAAATCTTCTTGGGTCTTCCTCTACCCCTTCGGTCTTGAACTTCTATCCCGTAATCTCATCTTCTAACCGGAGCGTCAGTAGGCCCTCAATTTAAATGCATCAGAACCTTCCGTGCTAAATCATCAAATTTGATAAAAGAAAAATGTGGAGGTATATAGCACACAAGTTCGGTGAATCAGTAAGCACTTCTAGCTAGGAATCACACACAACTCAAACACCACAAACTCTAAATCATGTACTGGTTGAGATGACTTGCGTTTTAATGGGGAAAGAGACTAAAAACAGCAACTAGGCCTTCAAACGAGAAGCACCACATTTTTCTTACCACCAAACAGAGGTACGTGGGTCCCACCAATGTCGGTCCTAACTACCTTCATTTGAAAGGTGGCCAGCAAGGTGGTCAATATATGTAGTACAAATAGCAGCACTCAAAAGAGGATTGTATTCAAATCAATGTTTTAAAAAGCGAAAGCATAGGCGAGACGTTTCATGAATAGCCCCGGCTATGTGAAAGCCTTGAGGCGTGAGATGAAGCCTCATGGGACCTAAATTTTATAATATATACGTATATATATTATAGATATAAAATATAATACTTTGCAAAACAAACATCCTTTGTCATTCAAAAGTGCACAAGTCATAAACAAGTTTAACTCAAAAACATTAAAAATAAAAAATCATTCATCCAAATATGCTCCACATACATCGAAATAAAAACAAACAAAAAAATTGACAACGAACAGTCTCTTTCCCTCGTTAATATCCACTTTATTTACAATACTAATATGGTCTACATGCAGCCCCCACCCACTCTCTTTCCCATGGTACACTCTCCCTCACTCTCACTTTCCCTCTTCACTGAGTGGTGGCAGTGCTGCTCAGTTGGTGGTATCGCGAGAAGAGAAGGGAGGGTTTCAGCAATTCACAGAGAAGAAGAACACGAGGCTGTCGAGGACTCGAGTGTCGAACGAAGAAGACTGACAAGAAGTTTTATAAAATAAAATAAAAATGACCAGTTTGCCCTAAGGCACACCTCGATCACGTCTAGGCGAGTTTTTGCCTACTCCCACTGGCAAGAGGCGTTTTCACCCCAGCCCACCTCCAAAGCTGCTTAGGCACGCCTTGGGGTTTTTTTAGAACATTGATTCAAATTAAGTCTTAGATCATAATGAAAATCTTTTGCATAAATAAATCAAGATGAAAATTGGTCATACAAATAAAGAGAATCAACTCAGGCTCCAAAAATGTTCTCAATTTTTGTTCCAAACGTTAGCATTTGTGAGACCCGCAATTGAAATGTACAATTCTACATCATCCAACTGAGATATAGGTTATTGGTCATGGAGTCATGGGCCACTCAACTGATCGGTGGATCCTTAAGAACAGCTATGGACTCATGCTTAGAATTCACAAAGAATGGTGTGTAACAAACAATTAAAAGGAAAATAGAAAATGAAACAAAAAAGAATTAAAACAAAAAAACTTCTGAAAACACAAAATGTCAAAAGGATGGTATGAGAAGCATATGTGGCAAATAAAAATAAAAGCCATGTCGTAAATTAGTTTGAAATTTGCAGGTGTCTTGAACTCGGAAAGAAAATCAGATACCTTCTGATGCAGACGGTTTGATTCATCACAGACCCAGCTCATTTCTAACTCAAACTCCTTGTCCTTTGCCTCATCATGAATTCCATAAATGCTGTTGTGCATCATTGAATATTTAAGTTAGTAGAAAGTTCAGATTGAGCATCACTAGAGATTTATAAATACATGAATGCTACAATATTTGTTATGCAATGTGGGGGTGATATAACATGAACAAGTTTACTATTAGATCACTTTTTACAACAAGCACATTAGTTCAGGATATAAATCAGGGCTAACTCATGAAGCATTTGAAACAACCAAATGTCAGAAACAAAAAAACAAATGACCCATTAAAATAAATATATGATCAAAGAAATACAAACTAATATTCATAACAATTATGCAACATGCCACTGCCTCTTTGAGGATCCAACTTGAGGAGTTGTATTTCACCCGTCATATCAAAACATTGACAACTAGATGCACTGTGAAATAATGAGTGAGATACATCTGGCTAATAACTTTTTTATTTTTGGTGGAAGATAAAAATGAATTCTCTTTAGAGATTAATAAGATTACTTGAGAGTTGAGATGGGAATGCTGCACCACAACATGGCTAAGCCAAAAGGAAGCAGAAAATAAAAAACAACAGCAATAGGACCAGAACAAAGCCCACAATTAAGAACTGCAGAAACCTTAAACCCAAGGAAGAAAAGGGCCTTGAGGTGCAAAATCATTAACTTTTACAATAGACTTGTAAAGATGTATCTCTAACCCCACAAATTCCCCACCATGTAGACTTTTGTGGATCTATCTCTTACCCCATATTACCTTCCATATGGGTAACATATAAATTTTTGTCCAAAATCTTCCCAGCTACAGGGCATAGAGTCCAAGAGCAGTTCTGCCCATGTGCAGTCCTCATCTGCTCAACTATCGTTTAATCTTACACAGACACCAAACTTGCACAAAGGCAACTGCCTTTGCTTAGTTCACAATTAAGTCTTCTTTCCTTTTTCTTTTCTATTATAGTTTGTCCAGTAATTATTCCGTTAAGAAGGCACAGTTCGAATAGCTGTTGTAGCAACTCTCATTTGTTACAGTACAATAAAAAGAAAGGACGCATACTGGTTTAGGCCTATAAATGGAACAGTACACTTTAAACTAACCATTATTTAATGACCTTGTAACAAAATAACTCCATGTCTAAAAGTCTATAGCTAGATGTCATCATCATTATTATCAACTTAAAACGTGCAGAGCAAAATATTCATTGTATATGTCACTCACATCTTGGCTACTTCAATAACGCCTTGCCGACAAGTCAACTCCGAAAGCTTCAACTTTTCAATCTCTCTGTCATCACATGATATGGATATATAAGTATCACCATTCAAATTTCTCAGCACAATAAAATATAATTAAAACGTATTAAAGTCAGAAAAAAATTGACATTAATGTCTTTGTTAAAATGTAAAAGACACATGCTCTGAGAATCCTTGTTGTTAGTATAGGCTCTATACAACCTGGTAGATTGATTTTGGTTTGGTCTTTGACTATTTGATTCAAGGCTTACAGTTTGGTAGTTCAATTCTTGTTTGATGCAAGGTTTATAGACAGCCTATATTCTCAAATGTTCCTTAAACCTAAAATCTCTTCCAGCCTAGTTCTACCCTATTTTGTTCACAAGCTTTCAGAGTGACCAAGATGGACCAAATTGAGCCCATATTAATAGGAAAATTTTCACACAAAGAAAAAAAGTTTATAATACTACGATATCTGTCAGAAAAAATTTAGAAATCAAACTCTCAACTTACGTCTTAGCAGCCTGCCTGCCTTTTCCAATTGCAGCACCAAAATACCTCTAGATGATATGCACAAGCAAAGATTAATACAAAAAACCAAAGAAAAAACATAATGAAAATGTTCAAGGATAAAAACTATTCTTATAGCAATGACAACCAGATACAAAAGTAAACCTACATAAGAAACACCAGATGGTTCAACCATGTATAATTGCGGCCCATCTCTGTCATAACCACCAAGGATTATCCCACATCCAAAAGGTCTGCAATATAACATTCACAGATAATAAGAAGACATGAAAAGAACCTTTGAAATGACAACATGAATAGTGAGTTCTCAACAAACCTGAGCCACCAATATAGTGTACACAAATGCACATAACTAGCAACACGTTCAGCAAGTTCCTTAACAGGAATCTGTTCACCATACACACTGCAGGAAGAATCATAAAAATAAGGACAAATAAACTAAAAGTACAAAGACCAATCATGCACATGCAAACAATTATGATGCAACATTTACAGAACTTGTTCACCAACCAAACTGTCTAGATAACTCGAGCGGATATTAACAAAATTGACCTCTTAATGTCCATTATTAACAGGCGTTAAACAAGAATAAACAAGTCCTGACTCCTGAAAATACAAGTGTATGTAAAATAGATAATAGCCACCAAGTGAGGGACCAGAAATTATTTTCATTTTATAAAGGTGCCAGCAGTTGTAAAGATTACACTGTGTGCGTATAGCATGCAAGTGGGATTCAAACAAAATATTTTAGGCCTTTCTATTGACTCATTAAACTACCTGCCAAAGTAAGACTATATATACTCATAATCGATCAGACCAACTTTAAGTTGATATTTAAATACAAATCCAGACTAACATATTTAAATACAAATCCAGACTAACAGACCTGCTCATTCAAATTATACTAGTGTGACAAACTGAAAGAGAAAATGTAAGGATAGTAAAGGAAGGATGGATTAACACAAATCCACGAGTGATAGAGAGGGAGAAAGAAAATGTTTAGACGTTCCAAAGAACCAAGACCTTCTATGTTTTCTTGTTTGTTTCATACATGAAATCCAAAGGAAAAGGCAAACCTTTCATAGTTGGTAGCTTCAGACTTGGTCCTAGCAACAATTTGCCTACCATCCGCAGCTAATCCTGCCACTGCCTGCAATTGGTAAATATCACAAAATGCATCAAACACTACTTTTGAAAGTCAGTTCTCTGATGGTAAGATTGATTGGATATACTTAAGCCACCAAAATTCTCAGACAAAACTCTTAGGATGTCAAAAAATCGAGATCTGGCACCAAAATGTTTGAAAATCTGTGTATATCATACATTCATTGAATATCTCAACATATCCGCCAATAAGCTAAGGAATTAAGGATGCATCAAATTATAGTTTGGAATTAGTTATACAAATTCACATGCTGTTTAGAAAAACATATCACCAGTTTGACGAAAGCATAATAAGGAAATCTTAAAAGGAAATGCACGAATGGTGCAAGATTCAGGCTAGCCCAGTCTTGCAGATTCAAACTGTGACTTTTCTGTTCCCAATGGCATTTGAAACTAAGCAGCAGTCAATATGCTACTCGTTTTCAAATACAATCCCAATGATGAGCATATATACATTAAGATATGGAGGGTAAGTCAGAGATATTCAGGTGCTAACTCCTGTTTGGTTGAAGAAAAAAAGGGTCTGTAAATTTGTGAAAATAAATCACTCTTTGAGCACCAGGATTGCTTTAAGTTTAGGAGATAGATCTCTCATATTTTTAAGCCGCAAGAGAAACACCTCTTTCTATTCAAAACGCAGTTAGAGGCCAGAGCAACCGAACTTTCAGATAACCCAACAGCAAAACTGAACTATTTTAACATGTAATAAAAGATTTCTGTAACTTTATATATAAAAATGAAGGATAATATTGATTCAACAGTTACAAGTAGTATTGCTCCTTCCTCACACCCTCCATTTCCTTCATAACTCAGTAGTTAATTCAAATTTCTTATGAAGATTATGGAATCTCCCTCACCTTATATATGTCCATGGAACATATAATCGAACATTCAAACGATCATGACCACAACAAAATCCTGACATCCTTAATTAGCAGTAAAAGATATGTTAAAAACCAAAAAGTTAACAAATTAACCATAAGTGAGCTTCCTGAGCATTTGGTAGAACTGGGTATTAAACAAAACAGCAAAAATCTATAAAGAATCCAAGTAAATACCATCCCGGAGTGGCGATGGACTGAATGAATCCTTCTATTGGAACCGGGCAGCATCATCTTCGACGCTATGAGCTTTTCCACACCCTGAAATTCAAAATAAATCAATTTAAATAAAGAAAAACCCCTAAGTTTGAATATCCGAGCGTATGAGAGCAAGAATTTCAAAAAAATTATAATATCAAATATTTTTTAAATAAATAATAAATAAGAAAAAGAAAAAACGGTTTACCATAACAACGCCGTCCTTACATTTGATCCCAATAACAGTCCTGCAACACATAAATTTCCAATTAAAAAACCCTTAACCCCAAATCAGATGGCGAAAAATGCTGGAGATTGAGAATTTGGATTGCCGCGGGGAAGAAAATAGGGTTTGGAGAGGAAAGGTAGGTACCCGGAGTTGTCGACGGCTTTGGCGGCGTACTCGATCTGGAAGACGCGGCCGTCGGGGGAGAATGTGGTGACGGAGAGATCGTAACCTGTTCCGATGCTGCTCATCTTCTTCTTCTTCTTTTTTATTTTTCTGCTGTTTATTGTTGTTTGTTGAGTGCTCGACTGAGAAACAAACAGCTATAAAATAAAGAGACACCGGCTTCCCACTCAAGAAATAATAAATAAATAAAACACTCCACACTTTTGCTATTTGCTAATCCAAACCTGAACAAATCTAAACCAAAAAAAAAAGAGTAAATTACATAAAAACCTCTTAGGTTTGAGATCTATTACAATCTCATACAACATCTTTAAAACATTTCACTTTCATACCTCACGAACTATTTTATTTCAAAACAACACCTTTGTTAGATTTTCCATCCAATGGTCTGTTAAATGTTGACGTGGCTGCCACATTTGTGCTGATGTGCCTGCCACATGGCAAAAAAAATTATTTTTTATGCATTAACAATATTATAATATTAAGCCTATTTAACAAAAATAAAATAAAAAAATCAGAAAACCTGGACCCATATCCCCTTCCCCACATCTCACCCCCACCCCCTTACCCATCTCTTCCTTCCCGTCCGTCCGTCCCCACCCTCTTACCCATCTCTCCCACTTTTTTTCTCCCTCCACACCAACCCCAACACACTCCTTGTCACCCTTTCTTCAATTTCCTCATTCCCTCTCCCTCTCTAGGGTTTGAACTTCGAATTCCACCCCTCTCCCGCCTCTTCCCCCGCCACCCTCTGCCTCCACGTGTCTCCTTCCCCCAAAACCCATATCCCCCTCCACCTCTCCCACCTCAAAGCCCCCACCTTTAATCATTTATCTGCTTTTTTTCACTAATTTTCTTAGAAACCCCTACAACCCACTGCTTGAAAATCACAACCCACAACCCAAATACCTGCAACAGTCGCCTGCGGGGGTCGCGAGCTCATCGTCGAAGGTGGGTCGTCGTGGTAGAGGAAGACCGGTGGGTCGTCGCCCGGGGGGGACAGCAAGTGGGTCGTCGCGATGGGGAGAGGGGGACAGCAGGTGCATCGTCGCCGGGGGGGAGAGCAAGTGGGTCGTCACGAGGGGGGAACAGGTGGGTCATTGAGGGGGGAGAGCAGTTGCGTCGTCGCGGGGGGGGGAAGAGCAGGTGGGTCGCGGCGGGGGACAGGTTTAGTTTCTTCTTATTCTGGGGGAAGGGATTTGGGGGAAGGAAGGGGGCTGGGTTCGGGTTTTCCTGGTGTTTTTTTTTTAATTTTTAAATAGAGTTAATATTATAATATTGTTAATGTATAAAAAAAAAAAAATTGCCACGTGGCAGCCACATCAACACAAATGTGGCAGCCACGTCAGCATTTAACAGACCATTGGATGGAAAATATAACGGAGATGTTATTTTGAAATAAAATAATACCTGAGGTATGAAAGTGAAATATTTTAAAGATGTTGTATGAGATTGTAATAAACCCTCACACTTGAGGGGTTTCTATGTAATTTACCCAAAAAAAAGTACAGAAAATCGTAGGGCCGGGCTTTATACGGCTCATTTTTAAGATGAACAGTGATTGGGCCTTACATATTAGGTTTAGGTCAGCCCATGTATGCACGTTATCCTCATTTAGGTCTCATTTGGCAACTCGGACTGTACTGACTATTTCAGTCGAATAGGATAATTACTGCATCTACTGACTAAATTAATCGGGCGGTTGGTGCAGTATCAGACTAATGACTGGTTTGTTGAAGAAGAAAAACTCATTTTTTGTTCTTGCGTAAATTGCAAATTTGAATATGAGGAAGGGGAGGGGAACAACAACAATTCCACCACTCCCTTCAATCACTGCTGCTAGATTCCATCATTTCTAACCCATTTAAATAAAAAAACCCAAATGAAATCTTTCCTTCAACTGGATTTTGAAATTATAAGAATTCTGCAAATTAATTTTGTTTTGGGCGAAGCTAAGGGACAGAGGAATGGTGATTATTGAATCGCTCAACATGATCTTAATAGTTATTGCATATGCTAATGCATCGTCGACAATCATCTCATTTCTATACCAAACATCATCCAAGCTAGCATAATAGACCGAAATCTCACAATTCTCATGACGTGGATTCGTTTCTTTAAGGACGCTTCCGTAATCTATAATTTCCTCATGAGTTTGATAGAATGAGTAGGCGACACGGTAGGCTCTTCAGGGATCTGTGTCGTGGGTTTCCTCTTCCGATGGTGTGAATCCTTTGAACCAAGAAGTCTGCCACACTTTTGTGTAGAGGCAGATGATTAGCTAGCTGCTAATGTATGTGGATCGACCAAAGTGGCGTCTAGGGCCTCCAAGAGGGAAGTTTGTCGTACATTTGGTACATCCATCTTTGCAGGCACATTCGTAGCTAGAAATATGTGATCTTGTCACTCGCGCTAGTCGGTGAAAGCATATGGCATGCTCTGAGCTACACTCTGCATATCTAATATGCATTGCATTTTAGTTTCAGAATTAGTGGTGCAGGGATCTAAATGAGACAAGTGGGAGTCATCCATGATAATTCGCGTTGTTCTTAGGAATGTTGACGTTCTTATCTCCCCCTAATGACGGGAAGGTTGTTTCGTAGAAGTGACAATCCACGAAAGAGCAGTAAACAGATCGCCTATTAAAGGTTCTAAGTAACGAATGATTGAAGGGTAATCATATCTGACATAGATTCCAATCCTTCGTTAAGGCCCTATTTTTGTATGTAAGAGTGGCGAAATCGGCACATAGACTGCACAACTAAAAACGCGCAGATGTGATATATCGAGTTCATATCCGGCAACCAACTGAAGGGCGTTATATGGTTGGGTTGCAACAAGCATCAGGCAGACCAACATGGTTATGTGCAATATTGCATGACCCCAAGCGGCGATTGGGAGCTTGGTATGTCTGACCAACGATTGAGTAATCATTTGTAAGCGCTTCATGAATGCCTTTACCAGGCTGTTTTAGGTGTGAACATGGGGTACTTGATGTTCAACTTTAACCACAACCGACATGCAATAGTCATCAAAAGTTTTCGATGTGAATTATCCAGCATTATCTAATCAAATAGATTTGATTGGATAATCAGGGTCGTGAGCCCTGAGCTTGATAACCTGAGTCAATAGTTTGAAGAATGCAGCGTTCATTGTCGACAACAAGCACATGTGTGACCAACGTGTGGAAATGTAAACCAAAATCATAAAATATCTAAATGGTCCGTATAGAAAGAGGGTGAATCGGTCCACAAATGTCCCTCTAAATCCTTTGTAGACAAATAGGAGGATTCGAGTGAATCTTGTCATAAGGAGGCTTAATAATAAGTTTTCCCATTAAGCAGGTTTGACATGCGATTCCTTGAATCGAACCTAAACTTCGGGTTAATGGATGCCCGTGTAATGATTTGAGGATACGGCGTATCATTGTTCATCCTAGGTGTCCCAAACAATCATGCCAAAGTGTAATTTCATGCATGTCCCTTGGGATATGATCCATCTTCTCTAGAATACAGACCACTCAGGATATGTTCCATCTTCTCTAGAATACACTTCTGGCTATATTCGTAAGAAGTGATGCACAGAAATTCAACTCCATTTTATGTCACATCCCAGCCTGGGCCCCCACCACATCCTAGGCTCGACTCCACCGTAGAACTATATTATCCGTTTTGGGCCCCGACCACACCCTCACGGTTTTATTTCTGGGAACTCACACAAGAACTTCCTAGTGGGTCACCCATCATGGAATTGCTCTAGCGCAAACTCGCTTAATTTCGGAGTTCCGATGGAACCCGAAGCCAATGAGCTCCCAAAAGGCCTCGTGCTAGGTAGAGATGAGAATATACATATAAGACTTACAGGATGTCACAGCCCGTCTTGAACTAAAATATATTTTATCCTCGAATGCATGGGAATGACTATTTTTCCCTCGTGGGCCTTGTGACGTGGATGTACGTAGATAATTTTCAATTATTTTCCGTTGACATAATTAAATTATATGCGTGGTCACGGGAACATTGACGTGATTTAGGGCCGAGTTGGGTTCGTAGTGGAAATGCTACGAAAGATTAAAGGAAATTGGATTGGGCCTAATTGTATAAACCCAAAACATTTCAACCCAATTCGGATTTAAGGCAATTTAAAATTGCCCAATCTCGTGACACACACACATACACCACATATGCACACCTTCTTTCTCCCATTCTCTCGAACCTTCTTCTCCGTCCGTACAACCGAAAGCATTCATCCTCAAACTAAACCAAAACTCTACGGATCGAGCTTGATGTTTCCAGATTTCTACTTCTCTCGACCTCTAGAGTCTGGTGATACCTTTGTTTGGGTGATTTAACTTCGAAAATTCGAGATTTCATAAACTCTGGCGATGAGCTAAACTACTTCGACGTGATCGTGGGGTTTATCTAAGGATTTAATACTCGTGCTAGTCCTCATACAACTCCTCTAGCATTTTGGGACGATTTTAGAATGGTTTAAACGTCAGGACACTTAGGGTTATCGAGTTGCAGACTTGGCCAGATTATCGAAGGATTTCCTGACTATTTTTCATCGGTTTTAGGACTTAAAAGTGGTAAGAACATGTTTTACTCGTTCAGGGCTTCAAATCCATGTAAAATTTGTGAAATTTGGTTGAGATTTGAGTGAGATATTAAGATTTGAAATTTTTCTTGTTTCCGACGACATAGCAGCGACCGGCGATGGAATCTGGCAAACCATCAGAGAAGAAAGAAGAATATTCCGTCAACTTTGACAGAATATGCTTAACGACGTCAGGTATCTTTAACAGTATGTTCAATTATTTAGCGGAATATTCTTTAACGGCGTTAAATATTTTGTCCGTGTGCTAGGCACGTGCTTGCGGATGGCCGGTGCGTGGGACGTCGGAAAAATTTTCCAAAAATATGGGGATGCTCGTGGTGTTGAGTAGGCCACGATGGTATATTCAAACACCCAAATTGAACAACGTATGAGAAATTATTACACGGTTTAGTTATGTGCTTAAAATTGACGTTAAAATAGTTGTTTCACATATAGGTGAGACGTTTCTGGAGGACGAGCGCAGTCAGGCAAGACTCGAGGGTTACAACCCAACTACATACTAGTGAGTGGGCTTTTGATTTTCTATATATATGTATATATGTTTTACGTTTTCCCAGAAATAGTTTTAAATGATTTTTACGTTATAAAATGCCATGTCATATTTGCTTTATATTTTAGCATATGATTTAGGGTAGATTTTGCATAATATTGCATGCTATTGCGGATGCCAAGGTAAGTTCAGGTGAGTACACATTGTTGGTTATATTGCATAGTAGTTAGTGATGAATTGTTGTGCGTAGAATTCATTGTCCTGCACCCCGGTGTTAGTGTTCCGCCCAAGGCCAGGGCCTAGCCTTCACGTGATCGTTCACCTCCTGTACCACACACTCACATTGGATCCAAGGTAGGTGCTAGCTTGTCGTACAGACCACCTTAGGTGGTTCCGACTCGTAGGTGACTTGCGATACTTCACACAG
Organism: Malus domestica; assembly: GCF_042453785.1. Taxonomy (NCBI): domain Eukaryota; kingdom Viridiplantae; phylum Streptophyta; class Magnoliopsida; order Rosales; family Rosaceae; genus Malus; species Malus domestica. Next base: position 13,844,318 of record NC_091674.1, on the reverse strand, counting down.
CCTTCACGTAATCGTAGCACTTGAGTGTATTTATTTACACCTAGTATGTCGTACAAACCACATTAGGTGGTTCCAACTCGTGTACAGGACTTGACTGATAAGTTATAAACTCAGCCGTACATGTCATGTTAGGTGACTCTGGCCGATATATCATTTTATATTGATTCATTTCACTTAGCTTACTTATGCATTGTGGAGATGATTGACATGGCATACATGTGGGTTTTGCTACTCTTGAGCATGGTTCTTATATACATACGTAGTACTATTTTCTGGGAAATTATACGGGTTTTACGATGAGGAGTTATTACTTTTGGAAAGATAAATTGTTTTGAAAAACTTTGTTTTTCCCCACTCATACTTTCTGTTTTGCTCCCCTCTAGGTTCTAGATAGAAGTTCTTGCTGGTGGCTCACGAGGACTCCACAACGGTTTTGATAGACATTCATCAGTGTAGGGTTTCTTTTATGATCTGTATAATTAGTAATTAGACTTCTGGACTACATTCTGATACCTACGCTCTAATTATGTGTACCTACACTCTAAACACTTCCTGTAATACCCTGAAAATTTAAATATATGAATTATATATTCATAATTATTAATATGTGAAGAAAATCGAAAGTAAATCGATTTATGGGTACGAAAATAAAATTTGGAAAATTGTAAAGTTTTGATTCTAGACATTATGATAATATACGTATTGGTATTACTGAGATTTTTTGTTATTTTTCGAGAAATTATATTAAATTGTTTGAGATTAGTTTTTAAATTAAACTAATTACGAGGTTTAAAGCTTGGAAATTAATTATTTAAAATTTATAGACCTTTTGAGGTCACAATTTATATTTTTGAATAGAGCTCGATCTAACGAACGCGTAGGCGCAAACTGTTCGTGAAACGGCGTTTTATCGAAGAAGTTATTAACGTTTAAAGGTGGAGGCAATTTAGTAAAATAGTTGAGTTCAAGATAATTCCAGATTTTTAAAGAAAAATCTGGAAGGCCACGTGTGTCGCCGAGATTTAAAGACAGAAAAGATGGGTGGTGGAGATGGTTTATAAAGGAGGGAAAGAAGGGAGAGAGGAGCCAATAAGGAAAGGGGGAGATGATTGAGGGACCAATGGGGAGAGAGAATCGGGAGGGAAAGGAGAGAAAGGGGACACGGGGAATCGGGACTCGGGCCCTGGCGACCCTACCCGGTTCGGCACTACACCTATTTCCGACGGAATTTCACCCATTTTTCCGGTGAATTGGGTCAATCAACCATTTGGAAACCCCTCCACGACCTTCCCTCTCCCTATTACCCTAAAAAAATCATGAAGTTTGGTCTTGAAATTTGGAAGAACACACCCAAGGGTGCCGCGACATACCTTGCTTAAATTCAACCAAATTTGAAATGAATTGATTAAATTTCCACTACCAGTAGACTCCTATTAAACCCCATGAACAAACCCCAAGCAATGGTTGAGGCGTTGGAGTTTGTTTGAAGTCGAATTAAGGATACCCATTTCTAGAGTTCCGGCAGGTTTAGGCCAAATTGGAGCATTTCTAGACCAAATTGGACTTGGCCACAGGTATGAAGTTTTCTCTACTCTTTGAGATCTTCATTTCTGTAATTTTTGAGAATTTTTCGAAATAATTGAATTTTCCGGCTAGTCGGGGCGACCGACCACCACCCCCTGCGGTGGGTGCGGCAGCGCACGGCCAAGGAGCTGATAGGAGCATATTTATGCGACTGAGTTAGCTTGTTCTCATGCATTTATGTTGTTATTTCTTAAGTTGATTATGTATTTTAAGCTATTTTCGTGTGTTTGTAGGTCCATAGGCCTTATGAAGTAATAAGATGCATTTTGGTGCATTTTGGAGCAGTTTTGGGCTTGAAATGAATAGCACATGCATAGAGCAAGGTGGATGGACAAAATTGAAGACTAAAGAGGCTAGGAATGTGTTAAAGAGAAAGAAGAATTAATGTAAAAAGGACAAAGAGCTAAGCCACAAAGGGGTGTTACTCCACCATTCACCTTTCCGTCATTGCCATGCACCACCATTGCACTCCCTTCGGATTCCTATGCCATGCATCATCATCCATGTTCCCTCCATTGACTCATTTGTTGCATCATTCCACCTCCATTTCCTTTCTCTACCATGTGCACAATCATTCATGTTCCCTTACTGCAACACCACTCCATTTTACCCCCATGCTTTGCATCATCACTTCACTTTCACCTTTGAATCATTTCAAACACCACTCATTGCACTCAATTGCTACACCATTCCTTGTTCCCACCATCATTTCAGATTTCATGCATCATTACATTGAATCATTGCACTCAATTGCTACATCATTCCTTGTTCCCTCCATCATTTCAGATTCCATGCATCATTGCACTCAATTGCTACACCACTCCATGTTCCCCTCCATTGCCATGCACTTCCTCTATAAAAGGAAGTGTGTGTAACATAAATTTAGTTCATACTTAGTTAAATCATTCATCCCCATTTCAATACAACCTTCATCCAAACACATCCATTCATCTTTACATCCATTCCTCCATACAAACAAACCTTCAAACACTCACCAACACCTTGTGCCATAGCAAAGGAAGGGAAGGAAAGTGCTTGGACATGCTTGTTGTCCAACTTGGATTGTTTGAGCGTTTAGGTGTTTTCTTTCTTTTGTTTCCAATGTTTAAATTCATTTTCTTTCGTTTTGTTGTGAATATGAGTGGCGAAACCCCTCTTAGCTAGGGGTGATTTCAAAGCCATGATTATGTGTGTAATATGATTTGATAAATTCCAGTTATGAACTCTTGAATCGTGAATGCAATTGGCTTAACTATTTGATTGATAACTTATTTGTATTTGTTAATGAAGGATCGACACTTAATTGGCATGCATAAATCCGTTGCTAGAATATAAGGAAGTTTCACATAATCGTTACAAACTTATATTCACATGTAGTGAAGGTCGCTTATAAACGATCGCGTTAAGTTCAATTCCTAGCATGAGTGACATGATGTCATAGTTGCAAGTGCTTTGTCAATGCTTATGATTTTCATTAAACGTAATGATCTTTGATTGTATCTCTATTATGATGTCATGTAGGGAACTTTTGAAGAATGTTTTGGGTTGTCGACTGATGTCATCCAATCCAATAAAACAAGGAAAATCTGAGAGTTAACTAGTGATGTCACGGTTAATTTGGAGCATTGTCGTTCATAATTCAATGAAGTAGTAATTGAAAATCGAGTTATTTGCATACATATCATGTGTGGAGAAAAAGCCTCTAGCTACCCCATCCATCATCTTATTTCTCAAATATGTTTTACAATCTGTCTAGTTTTTCATACTTGTTTGTTTGTTTCAACTTCGTCCAAAACTCAATCCCCCTTTACTTTAGTGTGTCTAACTAGTTAGAATTTGTTTTAATTTGTGTTTTTAAATGTTTTGATTCAAGTAAAAGTCAATTTTCATCCAAAGTCATTCCTAGTGTCTAGTTTAAGTTTATTTAGTTGTTTTAAGATGTTTTGAGTATTTTAAGTTTGCTTTGAGTCTTGTTAAGTGTTTTTAAGTTTAGTTTTTTGTTTTTGAGTCAGTTTAGAGGTTATTAGCAAGCCCTCCTAATCCCCGGTCCAGAACGATCCATACTTATACTTATACTACAATTGTTAAAAGATGGTTAAATTTGTGTGTTAAGTTAATTTTCGCATCAGGAGCCGATAATTGTGTTTTATGTGAATGTCGTTATTTTAATTATGTTTTTGAGATCAAATTGCTACGGTTTGAATATTAATACGATTTTGGAGTATGTGAACTACGAAAGGCTTGACCCACTCCAGGGTACGTAGGCAGTCTAACAGTGTTAGATGCAGCCTTAAATAATCGAGAATTTTACTTTAATTGAGAATTATTCTTATTTTGAGAACTTGGTCAATTGAAAGGAAATGGAAATATCTTGAGATTATAATTATGTGGTTGTTCAAATAATAATATTTAGGAATCATACTGGAAATAAATTTTAGTACAAAAATTTGGCAAGGTAACTATACGTTTTAATCTTTAATTAACATTGATGGTTTTGTATGTGAATGAGTTATTTAAATAAAGATTTGTTATTTAAAATTTGCTAAATAAAGTGGAGTTTAGTTTGGGACTATCAAAAGTAATAACATTATTTCCCAAATAAAAAAAATTAATTCGGGACGGGGTGTTACACTTTCACTCGCATTGATATGCTAGTCTAGTGTACATTAGTTAGTTAGTTTTTTTATTTATTTATCCATATTTTTATATCACGTTCACTTCTGCATAGCACACATGGTTACGTCACCCTCACATGATGGCTAACATGCCTCAATTGTGGTCGGGGTGTGTCATTTTCTACATAGGTTTCATCGTGGTAATTATTATTTCTATTGTCCTTGAAACTCAGCAACGTTCTTCTGAAACACGGAGAATAAAGTGCCTCAACAATGGTCAAAATTGTACCATTGGACAACATTATACATGCCTTACCGTATCTGACACACCCCGACCTGGAAAGGTCGAAGCATGCTGGCCGTCACCGTGAGGTGACGTAACCATAAGGGTAAGTGATGCAAAAAGTGAATAAAATTAAAACTAATTAGAACTAAACAGTGAAAGAGTGCACAATTCGTGGGTTGAACCCACTACAATTATTCAGAGCGTAATAGACAGTGAGACTACGAAAGAGTAGTCAAGACAACCAAAGTACACTTATTACATAGTAGTGATAAGTTCATATGTCTAAACAGAAGGAAATGTCAGAACTGCCGTGATTCCTCGAGTGCCATAGTGAGTATAGCTATCTAGGTCCTGGAGGGGCGAAAAACAAAGTTGAGTGGGTTAGCAAAACAATGCTTATATGAAAACCTTTATCTTTGAATATACTAACCCCTTGCCGTAAAACAAGTATAGTTTCCCCAAAACATACTACGTAAGTATGAAATCCAGTATATCAGCCATATAACCAGAAATATGCCAAGTAAATGATGTATCATATGCCACAATAATAATCATGTGATAATCAATATAACTAAGTGCTCATCCATCTAAGCTGACACACAAGTTCGAACAGATGGTTTCTGACACGAACAGGACTGGGTGTAATCAATATGCTTTAGTATTACGATCATGTGAAACTGGTGCAAAAGCACATCACATACAAGTCGGATTGCCTAATGCAATCTACCCGACAATACTGGCACCTAAACTTGGATCCAAGGTGAGCGAACGGTGCGGATGTGAACATACACGTGAAGGACTGGCCCTGGCCCTAGGCGAGTACTAACACCGGGTGCAGCAAGATGAGCATGTACACAATCACGTATGAATGCCATGACAGTAATATCACAACCATATAGCAGCATTTATCACAATTTATATCACAAAAATGATACTAGGCAAAATAGGCGTAAAAGTAACATAAATATGCATTTATGGAAACTATAAATATATATAGGTATAAAACAACTGCCCACTCACAAGTACGTCACTAGGTCGTAGTCCCCGAGCCTAGCTTGGCCTCGAAAATCCTCAGAATAAGTTTCCCCTATATGTGAAATAAATAAATAACATTAATTAAAGCACATAACGGAAACCTAAATAAAACGCCCATAGTTTGCTCAAACCTAGGGTGTAAATATATGAAATCGATCTACTCGACAACACGCACGCGCACGTACCAACCACGCATCGGCCGGAGTCCGAACGCCCCCCACGCGCCGCCCAAAGTGGCAGTCCACGCACGCCCAGGCGCCCCCGCGAGTACACTGTACTCACCTTCTTCGCGAAAATCTGCAGTTTTGCAGATTTTTGGCCCAACTTCCAGAGCCTATAACGAGCTCGATTCTCAACCAAATTCACTTCTACAAAAGCCAAATTAAAGCTAGGAATGTGATCTACCGATCCCAATTTACAGAAAGTTCGAATCTAGTCCGTGTTGTTCGGAAATTTGGCCTGAAAGTGGCCAAACGACCACGGTTACAAATTTTTCAGAAACTGAAATTTTCTTCCTAACTTCCAGTGTTGATTTCTAACTCGTTACTTAACCAAACTCAGTGATTCAAAAGCCATTTTGAAGTTAGGAATGTAGAGAACAAGTTTGTACCTAGAAAAAGTCCAGTTGTGGTCGAGGTTGACCAGAAAAATGGTTTGAAAGTGACTAAATGGCCACGGTTCTTGAACGAAAAACTTCGGGTTCTCCTTCTTCTCGAGTTTTTGGGTAAAACCACACGTTCAAAACATAAACAAAGGATCAATAACAACCCATAGAAGTGAAATGAAGGTTCTAAGGGTTTCTTAAGGCTTACCTTAGCCATGCATGGCTTCAAAACCGTAGTATCGAACTCGCCGAGTCGGACCTTCCGAGTTGGACGTTCAAAACTCGGTCAACACGCGAACCAAGGGTATGGTCGTGATCGTGGGGCTGAGATGAGCATGATGATGTAGTTTGTTTGTTCGATCTATGAGCTTTGGAGCTCGCTCATGGAGTTGCAGAGGGAGATAGAGGAAGAAGATAGAGGTTTTCAAATTTTCTTTGCTTTTTCTGATAGAGGGGGGGACAGAACATACAGAAAATATGGGATGGAATAGCTGAAAGTGGAGTGATGTAGAGAGTGCATGGGATGGGTTTAAAAGGAATCCAAGGGATAGATTTCTAGATTTCCAACAGTAAAAGGAAATCGAAATCTATCCGAAGTAGATATTTTTACACTTTAAAATCTACGTCTACTCGTACTAGCGTATACAATTTAAATGCGATAGCGAGAAATAAAAAGGAAACCGATAAGAATAAGTCCACGTCACTTGCCAATAAGGCATAATCGTCAATACACATACTCGGGGAGAAATTACATAGGAAAATTAGGGATGGGTCGTCACAGTATCTTTCGATCAGGTTGGATGGGCGTGAAATGGTTGTCAGAGGTGCATTCTTAGGTATGAAGTTAGTAAAATAGATGCGTTCACGTGAAACGGTGTGCATGGTTGCATTATATGTCAGACAACTAACTTTCCTACTAGTCATACCTAGAAATAAAAATTTATTTGAATTGGTCACAAGCATAAAAATTCTTAAAATAAATATCCATTCAAAATAATTCAAGTATTCAAGGATGGTAATTAAAAAAAACTTAATATCCAAAAAAAAATCATGAACAAATAATCCAAACATAAAGGAAAATTGTGCAAGATTAAACCAAAAAACAAGGGGGGTTCAGCCACTATGTGGAATTCGACCTCATTGTTCCAAATTCAACTAAAAAAAATAGAAAAAAAACCTTAGAAATTCAAATCGGTATTTTGAAAAATTTGATAGGATTCGAAAGAATTTCAATCAAGCAACGTTAGGGACGAGTTGTAGGTTGTCGGGGACGTTGACCCATGGGTAAGGATTGGTTGCAGGCCATCCTACGATGATGGGGACGCCATGGAAGGCGTCGGGGTTTTTTGGTTTGAACTTGGAGCCCATGGCTCTGGTGGTCTCGTGGCTTGGGTGTCACATCCCGGCCCGGGCCCCCACCACATCCCGGGCTTGACTATGCCGTAGCACGATATTGTCCGCTTTAAGCCCCGACCACGCCCTCACGGTTTTGTTTTTGGGAACTCACACGAGAACTTTCCAGTGGGTCACCCATTCTGGGATTGCTCTCGCGTGAACTCGCTTAATTTCGGAGCTCCGATGGAACCCGAAGCCAGTGAGCTCCCAAAAAGCCTTATGCTTGGTAGAGATGGGAATATACATATAAGGCATATAGGGTCCACTCCCCTGAGTGATGTGGGCTGTTACAATCCACCCCACCTTAGGGGCCCGATGTCATCGTCGACACATTTCTGACTAGGGATTGACTCTGATACCAAATTGTCACATCCCCGCTTGGGCCCCCATCACATCCTAGGCTCGACTCCGCCGTAGCACGATATTGTCCTCTTTGAGCCTCAACCACACCCTCACGGTTTTGTTTCTGGGAACTCACAAGAGAAATTCCCAGTGGGTCACCCATCCTGGGATTGCTCTCGCGTGAACTCGCTTAACTTCGGAGTTCCGATGGAACCCGAAGCCAGTAAGCCCCCAAAAGGCCTCATGCTAGGTAGAGATATAAATATACATATAAGGCATACATGATCCACTTCCTTGGAAGATGTGGGATGTTACATCTAGTCATGGGTTCAAAGAACCCTAGAAGAATTATGTTTCTATTTTATTTTATTTTTCAATTAATTCAATGCATATCAAACATATAATTTAATGCATGAGCAGATATATGATGCAATTCATGACAATATCAAATTCACATAATTCAACAATTATGGATATAATACATGCACAATTTATGTAGAATCTAAAATTCGAAAAACATAAAGTTGGGTTATGCATTATGGTGATGTTCATGCTATCAGAGCTGCAAAAATATCGAGGTAAAAACCATTGTTTTGAAAGAACATGATTGCGTGATGATATTAATAAACTGGTTTGATGCAGAAAACTTCCACGTCATATTCCTAAGCGTAGTGGTATGAACGTGTTGATAATGTGTTGTGTCCTATATTTAATTGACAAGGAGAGGGGTTGGCAACATAGAGAAAATATAAAGAGAGAGATGTGTTTGTAGGGTTGTATAGAGGATGTGTTATTCCTCCTACACAGTGCCTTTATTTATGGTAATAAGAGAGGGAAGAAATCCTCCTCCTCTAAGGAATACAAGTCCTAATAGGAAAGAATAACTATAATAAAATCTAATTTAGGATTTATACAATCACACTTAAATAAGAAGTTTATAACATAAATTAATTTATAAGTCGATTAACATTTGTCAAAATTTCAGTGTTAAACACAAGGGTTTCTATATGTATTGGATAATCATTAAATAGCTAAAGAATTTCTTATTTTGGTTTTTTTTTTAATAAAACGATAAATTTGTTAGTTTATATGTTAGATTAGAAAACGGTAAAAACCATTGTTTTGAAAGAACATGATTGCGTGATGATATTAATGAACTGGTTTCATGGAGAAAACTTCCACGTCAGATTCCTAAGCGTAGTGGTATGAACGTGTTGATAACGTGTTGTGTCCTATATTTAATTGACAAGGAGTGGGGTTGGCAACATAGAGAAAATATAAAGAGAGAGATGTGTTTGTAGGGTTGTATAGATGATGTGTTATTCCTCATACATAGTGCCTTTATTTATGGTAATAAGGGAGGGAAGAAATCCTCCTCCTCCTCCAAGGAATACAAGTCCTAATAGGAAAGAATAACTATAATCAAATCTAATTTAGGATTTATACAATCACACTTAAATAAGAAGTTTATAACAGAAATTAATTTATAAGTCGATTAACATTTGTCAAAATTTCAGTGTTAAACACAAGGGTTTTTATATGTATTGGATAATCATTAAATAACTAAAGAATTTCTTATTTTGGTTTTTTTTAATAAAACGATAAATTTGTTAGTTTATATGTTAGATTAGAAAACTGACGGAATTTGAACTCACACCGTGATACCAAAGGAGCTACTACTGTGGTAAAGGCCACTTGCGAAGTTCTTGTTTTGTTGATTTTTAGCAAATTTGATGCATAAAAAGAATAAAAAAAATAGACAACTCAAATGATTATGTAAAATGTCAATGAGAAACATACCCAAAAAGGTATAATGAAAATGTTGACAGCATTTAATACTAACCAACAATGAAATTATAAAAAATGAATAAAGTAAAGGGAAACACACAAAGAAGAAGATTGCAATGCACGACTAGGATAAAAAAATAGAAAAAAATGGAGTAGGTTGTGAGTTGTGACAGCACAGCACGTTGTTTCGACAGACCTAGATTGTCTGCTCCCCCTCGTCCCATCTCCTTCTTATCTCCTCTTATTTCTGTGATCATGATTAAACCACGTAAATATTTTATATTGATTTTTTTATAGAAATAATAAGACAAAAAGTAATGAAAATATAAAATGTTGACATGATTTAACTGTGATCACAAAAATAAAAAAATATGTGAATAATATAGAATGAGGAGGGCAGACAATCCAAATCCTATTTCGACTCCTGTGAACTGGACTATGGATATAAGCAACTTGTCACACATGGTATTTTTTCGATTTTGTCAAAACAACTAGTGAATATAATATTAAAAATATACATATAAAGTATTTAACAGAATACAAAAAAAAAAAAAAAAACTAGCTATTAATTTTTAAGATTAAGTACTGAAAACTCTTAGTTTTTTAGTGTCATTTTAAATTGATCTTAATTTTTTTAAACATTCTAGACAAGTACTCAACCTATTAAAAATGTCACGTCTGTTAAGTCCCAATTAGTTTTTCAAACATAGATATTGAAAACCCACCAACTAGATATCTTATAGTTAACATTAATACTAGTTGCCTCAAAATCAAAATTTCAAATATAGATTATATAATATGAAACTCAATGAAGGTATTGAATTGAATCGAAAATAGACCCAAATTAAATTACATTAGAAGGGCAATCTTCTAATAAAGGAGGGAGTTAAGAATTCAGATAGGGTTTCAAGGAGTTTGTTTATGCTCATGTGTTTTCCACATACACCAATTCTCAGCTCATAAAGTTTCAATTTCTTTTTTGTGGGCAGTGAAGATGGTGGTGGCCGCATCATGACAACTACATACCATTTCAGCAACCTCCATTTGACTCCTGTGTACTGGACTCTAGATTGGCAACCCGTCACACGTGGTATTTGTCGATTTTGCCAAATCAGCCAGTGAATATAATATTAAAAAATATACATGTACAGAATTTAACAAAACACAAAACAAAATAACTAGCTATTAATTTTTAAGATTAAGTACTGAAAACTCTTAGTCTTTTAGTGTCATTTTTAAATTGGTCTCAATTTTTTTAAACATTCCAAACAAGTACTCAACCTATTAAAAATGTTACATCAGTTAAGTCCCAATTGATTTTTAAAACATAGATATTGAAAACCCACCAACTAGATATATTATGGTCAACATTAATACAAGTTGCCTCAAAATCTAACTTTCAAATATAGATTATATAATATGAAACTCAATGATCAAATGGGTATTGTATTGAATCGAAAATAGACCCAAATTAAAATTACATTAGAAGGGCAATCTTTTAATAAAGGAGGGAGTTAAGAATTCAGATAGGGTTTCAAGGAGCTTGTTTATGCTTATGTGTTTTCCACATACACTAATTCTCAGCTCATAAAGTTTCCATTTCTTCTTCGTGAGCAGCGAAAATGGTGGTGGCTGCATCATGACAGTCACATACCATTTCAGCAACCTCTATAACGTTCTTCTCGATGTTGATAGCTTGAGTTGTAGGGTGGGAGTTGTTGGTTTTACGTTGGGTTTGGAGGAGATAACATGATGGGGGGTGGTGGTGACAGTTAGTTGGTGGAGGCTATACTTTTATAACCTCCTAATTATTTTGAAAACAAAGTAACTCCTAGTTAATGTAAAAGATTTTTAATTGCAACTTAACGATGTGATAATTTCAATAAGTTGAGTATTTGTTTGGAATATTAAAAAAAGTTAAGATCAATTTAGTATGATACTAAAGGATTTGGATCCTCTCCTGAGCTAATGGAGATGATCCTCCGACCACTAATCATGGGCCGTTGGATTTTTATCCAACGCTATAATTATTATAACTTTAAAAGGACCCCCTATTTGTAGCCGTTGGATAAAAATCCATGAGACCAACTACTCATGATTAATGATCAGGAGGATCCTCTCTATTAGCTCAGGAGAGGATCCAAGTCTGATACTAAAAGGTTGAGAGATGTTAAGTACTTAATCTTAATTTTAATTAATAATAATAAAAAAAGAGAAAAAAAGGAAATGAAAATGAAAATTGTTGGTTAAGAGCGGAAAAGCCGCGAGAAAATTGGAAGATCCGCCCGGATGTCATCGTTGGCAGCGTGTTAGGGAGGAGAAGTTAGAGAGAGAAAGATACGGAGGGAGGGGGGGGGGGGGGGAGGGAGAGAATCTTTGCTGGTCTCTCTTGGTACAATCCGTCTCAGAAACCACAAAAAAAAAAAAAAGTTGTGAGCAGAGAGGCAGCTGGTTTTGAATTTCATCCCAAACCCAGAAACCTCTCTCTCCTCCCTCTCTCTCTCTCACTCCTCAATTGCTCATTTGCATGTCCGTGATTGTTTGAAGAAATTGGATTTCCTTGGTGGGTTTTCTCTCTTCTGGTGCTGGTGACTTTGTAGTGCAGGGAAGGAAGTGGAGTTTGTGATAGAGGGAGGGTTTTGGAGTTGAGAGAATACAGCATTTTTAGGCAGCTGGGTATGGCACAGAATAAAACCAAGAGGCTCTACCAAGTTTGGAAAGGAAGCAATGTGAGTTTCTCTCTCTCTCTCTCTCACTCTCTCTCTCATTTGGGTTCACTGTTTTTCACTTTTGACTGCTTTTTGATCAACATCAATTCAATTGCTTTATCATTTTGTGTTCCTTCTTTTGTTCCAATTTGAAAGAAGAGATTATGACTTTATGTTAATTCCCTTTGTGATCGATTTTCATTTCCTCTTTCTTTTGTGTGTTTTCGTCTTTATATTTGAGTTGCAGCAGTTGGTTTCCCTTAAGATAATCTCTTTCTCTGGCTACACTAGCTTTACTTGATTGAACAGATAAGTATCTTCTAGGTCAAGGTCCAGCGTTTCGAGTTCATGTTAATCAGGTTGCGTTTACTTTCTTTCATTCATGTGTTTGTGCCACTGTGATTTCGAGTTCTGAGCAAGAATTTGCCCACCAACTACATATGTACGGAAAAATTGATAATGTATTATTTCGTATCGTAGCAGGGGCAGAGCTATTAATTAGCCTGGAATAACCTCTGGCCCCCTCCAATTTCTCAACACCTTTAGAACCTATAGAGTGTAACCATGTATTGAGATCCTATACTTTTAGGCTTTGTTTGGTCTCTACGATTGTTTGGAGCGGATAACTTATAAAATTCAAGGTATATTAAAGGTAGTGGTGAATGGTTTTTCATTTTGAAGTGATGAAGGAAACTCCTCCCTTCTAATCCTCCCAGTCTTAGGGTGATTCTAATGGATAAGTTTCCTTAATAATTAATCCATCATCTACCTTCAAGTTGGACACAATTTTTCATTTCGTTCTTCAAAATACCTTCAATATGTTTGGTTATCGATTCCAATTTAGTCTTAGAGACCAAATGAGGCCTTCCAAATATCAAAGATATGGCTGATTGATTGATTGTAGTGTCATATATGCTTCATCAGTAGCCTTAAAAAATGTAGTCAGAAAAAAGATATGGCTTGTAAAATTGATTTGTTGTACCTCTATATCAGTGAAGAACAAGGAAAACAAAATTTAAATCTAAACACTAACAAATTACTTTTATTTATTGTATCAGCTGCATATTTTCCTCCTTTCCCTTATATCTGTGGATATATGAATGCACGTATCTTTTCAAGTTGCATAATATTGAAATTATTGTTTGGTACTTGATGTGGCACAATTGATCATGACTTGAAATACTTTCCTAACTGAAAATTTTATGGACTATTCTTTTGGTTTATGATATACCATTGATATACCATTATACCAGTAGTATGACTGGTGGAATATTGCTAAAAGTCCAATCCAGTTTGGTGTACTTGCACTGATGGGGATTTTTACTGGTTTTGTCAGAACTTTTTCTGTGGCGGGAGATTAATTTTTGGTCCTGATGTGGCATCTCTTCTTCTGTCTACACTCCTTATTGCCGGCCCAGCAGTTGCATTCTGTTTGAAGGTTTATCTTAAAATCAAAGATGAGAAGAACAAGAATGAGAATCTATGGCTTCCTGTATTAGTTATTGGCTCAGTCCTTACAATATTGGTAAGGCTGTTATTATTTATTATGTATTTTTGTTTATTGCTATCAGCAATTGGTATGTTATTCCTGTATCCAGAGAGGTCATTGTTATATATGGCTATTTGTGTGGCCTATATTGGTATTTCTTTTGAGATAACTTGCGACTTTAGTAGTTTACCAAATTTGGCCAAGTCATTTTTGAAACTCAAATTCTTGCGTTCGAATTAATTGCAGCATCCATAGGATAACTTCCGTCTTGAAAGTAAAGGAAAAAGCAATTATTACAACATCAAAACTAAATACTGAACGACTATTTATATTGTCCTCCGTTTCACCAGGAATGACATTATTTGGCTGTCCTGTGAAACCTGGGTCTTGAGAAGGAAGTATGAGTTTTGACTTTTCTTTTAGTGGCAATCTATATGATCAAAACTGCACGCTGACATTTAATGGCTCAATACTTTTACCCTTGTTTTTTCTGCCTCCATCTTAAAGCTCCTTAATAATCCAGTCTGAGTCAATATAAACTTCAATTATTGAAGGGTGAAAGTATGTCACACTTGGGAAGAGAGCACTGGAGATGTTATCAAGGATATGGTTAATTAGATTTTAAGCTCAAATCTTATAATGGATTACATCATGCAAGATTATTTCCTTAGACAATGCACTAAAGTTTGAAAGAACTTACAAGCAAGAAGTACATAATCCTCAAATGATAACGGAAGACCAATTTTCTAATCAGCCTTGGAATGTGTTTTCTTTTCTATTAGATGTACAATATCAGTTTTGTGCATATTGCAGTGATGTTAACTTGTTAAAATTTTTGGTGCATGGAATCTCTTTCCTTCTTGTTGTGGTCGTGGATCTGAGCCAGCAGGCACTTGGATTGCATTCCAATGACAGCATTATCTTGATAATGGCTAAATGATTTTTGTCACATGAAAACTAGTTTAACACCCTATTCTTACAATTCTGATTCTTCTAGCATTTAAACATCAATCTGACATTTAACTCGTTTCTGTGCAGGATTTAACCTTTCTCTTCTTGACTTCTGGTAGAGATCCTGGAATAATCCCTCGAAATTCAAGGCCTCCAGAATCAGATGAAGTATTTGATCTAGCTACCCCATCCATGGAGTGGGTTAATGAAAGAACTCCTCATTTGAAGCTACCTCGAACAAGAGATGTGATTGTAAATGGTCACACAGTAAAAGTGAAGTATTGCGATACTTGTTTGCTTTATCGTCCTCCCCGTGTATCTCACTGTTCTATCTGCAACAATTGCGTTCAGAGATTCGATCATCACTGTCCATGGGTTGGTCAGTGCATTGGAATTGTAAGTTATTAACTTGTCTGGGTAAAAGAGTACCTTTCCATGTTTATGCCATCTGTGATGAGAAATTGGTATATTGTTAACTCTTCTGAACTTGATTGGCTTAATATAGTGAATATAATTTATCAAAGACCAGAGGCATGATCTGTCATGAATTTCTGTTGGAACAAGCTGAAAAATTGTGTATCTAACTGCGATTTTGTACCTGTATGGTTGAGCTTCTCAATATATATTGGGTCTTATTTATTAGCACTTACATCACTACATATATCTTTTCAAAGTTGTACTTTGATGGTCTTGAAACTTTGCTGAGAAGATTTATCTATTATTTACTAACAGTCTTGAAGTTCAAAATGAGAATAATAATATGATAGTTCTGATTCCTTTATAAATCGAACACTCAAATTTTCATAATGCAGAATCGGGCAGTTACTATAATTGTAATATACGTGATTGTGTTGGCCCATTGGGTTAGGCTACGAGGACTTAGGTCTCCTTATGCAGGGCATGGGATTTCCTGTATCTTTAGAAAATAGTTGTTTCTAAACGTTGGAGTAGGTCCAAAAGGGATCCCATTTATAAAGTTATTATATTGAAGGTAAGATATGTGGAATTCTTACATATACTATATCTTTGCTTTGGGATGCATTACTCAGCCCTTTGATACTTTTGCCAGTGAGTTGCTCTTTCGAACATAATGGTATTTTATATGTAAGTTACTGGATATAAGGCTCGTTTGGAAGTGCTTTTAAAATGGCTGAAAGCGCTTTTGATGAAAATGTTTTTGGGACCAATCCTTACTAAAAGTAACAGTGCTTCTTGCAGGAAGCACTTCAAAGTGTTTTCTGAACCCAAAAACATTTTCTCTAAAAGAGCTTTCAGTCATTTTAAAAGAACTTCCAAATGAACGAGGCCATAGTATCACCTGTAAATGGCCCAACTCTTTCTTTTTTTGACAATGACCTTGAGCTCTCTAAGTCAGCCGTCCAATGTTTAACATGAATATTGCAAGCATGTGAACCACAAGTAATTTGTTTTGAAGCAATTATAATGGAATAAACTTGTATGGATTATCAAGTCGGATGGTTGCAATTTATTCGGTGCTCAAATCGTTACATAATAATTGATTCTTTTGTCTGCTAAGAAAGTAACCGTCCTCTTCTATGTTTGGTTGCAGCGTAACTATCCATTCTTCTTCATGTTCATATCAACCTCAACCATACTGTGCATATATGTTTTTGTCTTCTCTTGGATAAACATAGTTCAACATGGCAGTCTTCCAAAAGCTTTTTCCAAAGATATCGTTTCAGATATCCTTTTAGGGTACTGTTTTATCGCTATCTGGTTTGTTGGTGGCCTTACAATCTTCCATTCCTACTTGATATGCACAAACCAGGTAACTTTCTGAAACTAAAGATGCAAATTATATAACCTGAGTGGTTTTCTGTCACTCTTAAGATTTCTTACCTACGGAAAAATTAGCTGATGGCATTTGGGCCAAAGATGCATGTCAAAACTTAGTTTTAAAATAATGATGAATAATCATAGAACATAGTTTCAATGAGTAGGGAATTATTATCTAACAAAAATTTTCTTTCTGATTGATGGAATGAAACAAAAAATTTCAACAATTTATTTATTTCTTTTGTTCCGTCGGTATCTTTGAATCTGTGTCTGAGGGCAAATTGCTTGTGTGGTTACCATTGTAATAACAAAGTGTAGTCTACTGGCATCATGGAGTGAATTATTTTGTGCAATTTTTGTTTAGTTTATTTGGAATATGCTTAGTACTGTGATTCATGTTTTGTTACAGACAACATATGAAAACTTCCGGTACCGATATGATAAGAAGGAGAACCCGTATAACAAAGGAATGATTTGGAATGTCAATGAAGTTTTTTTCACCAAAATCCCTCCTTCAATGAATAGATTCCGATCATTCATTGAGATGGATGAACAGATGATTGCAGGATCTGGGACTCCAACTCACAGGGAAGGTACTATGAGCTCAAAGGAGAAAATAGATATTGAAATGGGAACTAGGCATGCGGAGGACAATGGTTTATCACTTCCAAACATTTTGCGGAATTTTGACTATGATGATTTGGAGGATGATTTGAAGGATGCAGGGGAACAACGCGGGCCTGCTTTTGACCCCCTTTTTCCCAATCAGCGAGAAGTAAAAGAATCTGTGCAATACTCGGCAGATGGAGATAAAATTACAGAAAGTGTTGCTACAAGGGATGCAGTGAAATATTCTGTGCGAAGCACACCTCTGGAAGATGAATTGCGAGCATCAGTCCATAGCACCACTTACTTTGATGGAGCAAATGAGGAAACTGATTGCGGAAATAAAAAATCCTAAAACAACATCACCTGTTTTACAAGCATAAAGGTTTGGACCTTTCATTCGATTTCCATATTGCATCATTTTAATTAATTAATTATTTATTTATTTTTTTTGTGGGTGGCCAGGATTCTTATACTTTTGACCTCTAAGTGAGTATTTTGGTGTAAAAAAAATGATTATTCTAGTTGTCTACTTGCACGAGAGTTAACTGGTTCTTCTATATCAATAACAAAAAGTATGCCGAGAAACCATAAAATAGTTGATCTTTCTATTGAATCCAGATGCTCTATTCTCAGCGTAAAGAAAAGATACGCGATTATCAAATGGAAGGGTAATGCAATGTGGACTGTGGACAATTTCTAATTGAAGTTTTATCAAATGCCACAAAATCATGTGTTCTTATCGATGCTGGTTTTAGGTGCTGTGTGATACGAAATACTCTTCAAAATGCCATTGACAACATAGTGGACAAAAACGATCTCCTATGTTATTCCCTCAACATCTCTTAACTTTGTGCACATGCTGTCATGTTTAGTATAATTTTTGGTGTTATTTGTTCTCCTTTTGGATTATCATTCTTATTCTATTTTCTACTTGACCTTCGTCCCTTAATAACAGGTTTGGCTACAACATTCTGTTCTAGGGCTATTGCATCTCGTGAAGGGTCTTTTGTTTCAGTAGTTACGGCAGTCAGAGAATGAGTACACGGTTAGTTGTTTCTTAATGTAGTTACACTAGTTGGTCGATATGAAGATTTTGGCAAAGGAGAGTTCATACAGTTACAATGTCCTGTTATAAAATCCCGGTTCATGATTGTTGTAAAATGTCTTGCTGTTTACAATAATGCAGAAACCTGCAAGGGATGGTGTACATAGCAATTTAATGTTCAATAGTTGTGACTTTTTTGAATTTCATTTGCCCTCCTTATGACTTGGAAATTTGCTGGTTTTCCGATTATGTTCGCATTGTAGGGTATTGGGACATAATCATTTTAAGACGATCTGGATTGACTTGCTCCCGAGTTACGTTGGAGGATACTGTGGTTTGTTACGTTTCCCTTGTGTTGTGATAATGATTTTGATAAACTATGTTAGAACCATTTGTTTCGAGTTATCATCCTATGTGCTTTGAGGTTTGGAACAGAAAACCGAAACCAAATCGAACTGCACTGAACGGTTCGGTTTTGCAGTTTTGAAACGGTTTCGGTTTGAAATCGAACCGCAGTGTAGGGAAACGATTTGGTTTCGGTATTGACTTTTGAAAACCGCATCAAAACAAGTGCTTACTAAGGGACTCGGTTTATCTCCCCCTACTCCCCTCCCCTGCCTGTAACCTAATTTCATTCCCAGCCGTTTTAAAAAACTCCAAGACCCTTCTATTCTAGTGGCAAGTTGAGCGTCGCCCTAGTTTTCTCCTTGGGGAAAAATAAGGTCAAAGGTTCTAAAGACCTAGGCGCTTGTCGGGTGGCCAATTGGGGCCTAGTGCCTAGGCAGCCAGGCAAGCTAAGCAGATTTAAGTAAATTGTATATATTGTGTAAATAAGTGTGTTTATACTTAAAAAAAACACATAATTGTATTGTGATACATCAATTGCAAAATAAAATGACATAGATGATAAAGTATTACAACATATTGCAAACATGGGTAGAAGCATATAATGAATGTTTATCAAAGTATTTAACAAGTCTCTTATATTTTATTGACAAAATAAAATGCAAAATGAAAGTTATCGATTTTCTGTTTGAATGAGAGTTGCTACTTAGGCGGGCTAGGCTCATGCCTAAGCAAGTCTAGGCATACTATCTTAATTTTCAAACACTTAGGGATTAATCGGGACCATAGCCAGCCGTCTAGCGCCCCAGTGAATGGGATGAATATGGAAATGTAGCTGGTACACAAACACTGAGCTCAAAAAACCAACCCAACTGACGCAGCAGATAAATAAGGTTTAGAAATGCAAGCTGAAAATTAGCAGATGAGTTGTTTCGGTTTGACAAAAATATTACTAGTTTCGGAATGTAATTCTCATGTTCCTTTCTGGGCGATGAGACTAAAAATACTAGCAAATAGGTTTTAAACTTTTTTTTTCCTCCGTTTGATTTACTTCACGTAGTAACGTCAATGAAAATTGGTTCAGTTAGGTTTTCTGCTAAAATATAAAATAAGAGGAATATCAATGAAAGGTCATGTAGCCATTTTTACAAATGAAAATGAAAGGTTATGAAGCAAATGCACTGAAACAATGGGTTGTATCATAACAAAACATGAACAATATCATCTTGGTTTTGACTCTTGAGACGGAAGGAAGGCCGTACAAAAACTCAGTGGACTAGCTGGGTTTCAAAGTCTGCAAAATCCACAGAGCTGGACTCAATGGGAGGCATCAAGTAAGCGGCAAGAAGCTCCGATGCCAAAGCAGCAACAATCGGTATCCTTTTCAAGTTTTTCACCAAGGAAATATCGTCACTCTCCCCGACGGCAATCAGCTAATTTCCACCATGCGGTCCAGTTTCCTTTTGAATTCTGGGTTTTCAACATCAAGCACAGCTGGGAATATTCATGCTGTGGTGCGATTTGTCTGCGTAGCGAAACAGAAAGAAAATGATCATCAGAAACAGCAGATATTGGATAATGCCAATATGGAACCGAATTGCAGGCTGACCTTAGTGATAACGTGCATATCAAATTCTTTAGTGTTGAGGCCGATGCCTTCGTAGAAAGCTGTCCGCTGGCAATCGTTGAGGTACACTGTCACATACACCTGCAAGGGGTAGAAGAAATCTAGTTGATAAGTTATTCGGAAATTGAGTGATTCTGTAACAACGCAGAGCAAAGCAAAACACAACACATTCATTCCTTGCTTACCGATAAGCAAAAGAATCGGGACTAGAGTTAGGGCTGGGCGCGGTGCGGTTCGGTGCGGTTTCGAGTGAAACTGCAACCGAAATTGAAACCGAAATTTTTTACGGTGCGGTTTTGAAGCCAAAACCGAAATGAAACCAAACCGTTTAGTTCGGTTCAATGCGGTTTCAAACGGTTTCGGTTCGATTTTTGAGAAAAAAATGTACAATTTAAAATATACACTTATTTGTGCATAAAACGATCTTATTTTCCTCATATATTAATTAATGAATATGCAGTAAAGCCAAAAACAGCAACAACAATGCTGCAGAACTGTAGCAACAAACAGTGGCAAAACTACAAAAAAAGAGGAAACATAAAATCTGGTAGCATATATATGTCAATATTCCTCAAATTAAGGGATTAGACTTAATAGAGAATCCCATGGAAAGAGGAAACATAAAATCTGGCAGCATCAGTCATCCCATATCGCCTAATATCTATATGCAGCATCAGTCACTCCATATCGTCTAATACTGCAGTAAAACAGCAGCAAAAAAAAGCAACTAACATGTACCAAAACTGCAACAAATGACAACTACTAAAATTGAGACAACATCCAATGCATCAATGGGTTTAAACTTTAAATCCTTACGGCCAAATATTCCTCCCCCTTTTCATTGATTTTAGATTGTTTTTTTGTCACATAATATGTTGTAAAATGATCGCAAACCCAGCTACGTTTTCTTGAATCAGAGTTACTGATGCGAAAATTAACTTAACACACAAATTAAACCCTCTTTTGACAATTGTAGTATATAAGTAAGTAGGGATCGTTCTTAAACCGGTGATTAGGAGAGATTGCTAAAACACTCTAAATTGACTCAAATATATAAAACTAGGCTAAAAATACTTAACTAGACTCAAAGAACTCAAAACAAATTGAAAAGACTCAAAACTAACTAGAATAACTCAAAACAGCTTAAAACAACTAAATAGACTCAAACTAGACACTAGGAATGACTTTGGACGAAAATTGGTTTTAACTTGACTCAAAACACTTAAAAACACAAACTAAACAGATTCTAACTAATTAGACACTCTAAAGTAAATGGGGATTTGGTTTTGGACGAAAATAAAGTAAAACAAAGCAAGAACTAGAACTAGACAGATTTGCACGAAATTAGTTGAATTAGATTGATGATGGGCTAGCTAGAGGGTTATTCTCCACACATGACACACTTGCATTCAAATTGATTTCCAATTGTTTCTTTCAATAGACCATGAAGCTCAATACCCCAGGTTAACCGTGACAACACTTTTTTAACCTTCAAGTTCTCTTTAAGTTATTGAATTGGATGGGAAAGCACATACAACAATTCAAAACATTCTCTAAAAGTCCCATACGTGAAAAGCACAATAAAGGTACAATCAAAGATCATTAAGCTTCATGAAAACTATAAGCATTGACGAGGCATTTGTAACTATGATGAGCATGATACTCCTGCCAAGAATTCACTTAATGCGATCGTTTATAAGCGACCTCCACTACTTGAAAATATAAGTTTGTAACTATTAGGTGAAACTCCTTATATTTTAGTTTCAAATCCCTGCATGAAAACTAAGCGTGCACTCTTAATAAACATACAAGAATAAGTTATTAATTAAACGGTTAAGCAAATTGAATTCACAACTTATGAAATAACAACTGAAGGTAATCAATTCATAATGCAAGTATAATCATGGTTTTGAATAGCCCCCTAGCCAAAAGGGGTTTAGCCTTTCATGTTCACAAAACAAAGATAAACAGATTTATACATTAGAAACAAAAGAAAGATTACATCTAAAACATTCCAGCAACTTTAACTTGAATGACAATCACGTCCAAGGGCTCTCCTTCTTCTTCTTTGCTACGGCACAAGGTGTGGTTGATGGTTTGGGGGGTGGTTAGTATGGAAGAATGGCTGAAAATATGTATGGTGGTGAGTGGATGAATGGAAGGCTGCGGCAAGGGTGTATGGAGATGGTTTCTGATGGTGTATGGAATGGTTGATGATGAATGGTGCATGACCCCCCTTGTGTGCGGCAAAAAGTGAATGGAAAATTATGAGCTTAACATGTGGGATTTCTAAATGACTAGCATGCATATACAATTCAAAATTTATATACATGAGCAACGGAAGCTATAGTCATGCAAATCCCCTTCAAGGTTCATAGGTTTATATATAATGCATCAAAACATTTTAGAAAAGAACAAAGTGAAAGTTTAGTCTTATACCTCTTGATCTAGACTTGAGACCAAGGATGGACCACCTCCAAGCCCTTTGTTCCTTGAAGTCCTTGAGCCTAGCCTCCTTCCTTGCCTCATCCACTTTGTTAGTAAGAGTGCTCCAAGGTTCTCCTTAAGTCTCCAAAGGAGAAGACCTCTAAAGATCCACACCCACTAGTGTAGTGAGATGGATGGAGGAGTAACCAAAGGGTGAAAGATTGTTAGTAAATTCACCCTCTAGGTGGCCAGCCTTTGTGGTTTTAGAGAGCTATTTTCTTTTGCCTCTTTGTTGTTCAAAAACACACAAAAACCCTAATGAACTTTGTGCTATAAAGTTCCTTATATAGACAAAAAGAAACCTAGTCAACAACTTGACTAAATATCTCTCACAAACCCTTTAAGTGGCCGGCCCTTTAGTGTTTGGTTTGGCCTTTGGGCTTTTATTATTTCAAGTCATCCTATGCTTGAATAAAAGCCCAATGGGCCAATTAAACCCGAACGTTTCTTTAAGCCCAAAACGATCTTTTATCGCTTTTATGATTTCTTTAGACTTTCTAAATTAATCACAACACTTAATTAATCCAATTAATTATTTCCTTCATCCATTAATTACTCACTACAAGAGTGTATCGGTGTACAATCATTTTAGGTTCTAATTAGCAAGGCAGTGAGGTGATTGGCTTCAATCCAATTGATTATATTTAATTCAATCACTTAGTGAATTAAAACTTCATTTTAATTCACCTTTCTTCTTTGATGACTACATTTAATCATTTAGAAGAACTCACAAGCTATGAGTGACATCTAACCATATGTCATAGCTACCCAAGCTAATGTAGAAGTTGTTCGGAGAACCTATTCAGTTGGAATTACAATGTAATTCGATCATTCTCTAAAACAATACTCTCAATCACATTACTAGGGTATGGATATATTATGTCAAACCCCTAATGTGATTATTCCTTCTTATGTGATTCTATTGAGTCGTATAGGAACGCTTTCCTTTATTACGCTCGATACTTCGGCCGAAGATTCCCGAATCATATCTTAGAGTATTCTTCCTCTCTAATCGAGGATTAGAGATTCCTTGTTGCACATTCACTTGCCTTCATGACTAAGTGGCTTAACCCCAATTATGCCGTGGACATCCGCGAATGGGGTGACTTTGACATAATCAAAGATTAAGTACTTAGCCACAAGACAACGACGATGCCTCAGGTCAAAGGACTACTTACATTATTCCAACCATTAGAGTTACTTGCTTGACATGTGAGTAGACCTCCATGCAAGTACTCTCGTTCGATTGTGTTCAGTGAACTCATTCCCTTAATGAGCACCTACATACTTGTCTTAGTGTCACAACACGAATGGGATGAGACTTTCCATCCTTCCATTTGAAGCGGACACAGTATGTACCGGTTTAAGCATTGTCAGTTTCCCTCCGACAATCCAATGACTAGGAACCTTTTGGACATAATGGTTATGTGAAGAAGGTCTCTGTAGTCTAACATCATTAGATTACTTCTTCAATCGATCCATTGTCCATGGATACACTATTTAGGACATATATTGTTTATTGAGATAATCCTAATTCGTGTCTTTGCCATTTGATGTATAAGAGTCATCCATACATCGATTCATTTGTCCTGAAAGGTTTCTTCCAAAGATTGACTTTCAGGGCATATTTCCAACAAAAAGGTCATATTTAAGGTTTTAGGAAATTAAAACCCTAACTTATTTTGGTTAATAGAAATTAAACCAAAACATAAAGGGAAATAGGAATTAAAGTCAAAATCCTAAGGAAAAGGTAAGGGGATATGCGGCAAGGATGTTTAGGGAAAGGGAAAGTGCTTTATGGCAGAAAATAGGAAAGGGAATGATCTCCTTTGTGCGGCAAGGAAGTGAAAGGAAAAGGAGAGGTGCGGCATTCCTCCTTGATTGAGATTAGGGTTTCTAGAACATGTAATTAAGGGTCCCAAAGTATTTAGGACACCCCTTTGTAGTTGGAACTTAGGTGAATTAGGATTACGAAAGGTTAGAACCAAATAAGGTAACTTGGCTAACATTCCTTCTTTCTAGCTTTGATATTTGACTTTCTTTTCTTGAATTGACTTCTTTATAACTTTAGCATAATCCTAGCCTCTTTTGGTCTTCAATTTCATCCATCACCTTGCTCCATGCATGTGATATTCATTCCAAGCCCAAAACTGCTCCAACAGGCACTAAAATGCACTTTCTTGCCACTTTAGCTCTTTAAACCTACAAACATACAAAAATGGCTTGAAATACTAAATTAACTAAGAAATAACAACATAAATGCATAAGAACAAGCTAACTAAGTCGCATAAATATGTTCCTATTAGTTACATACTTTTTCATCTTCGCCCTCATATTCTTCACTGTCATTTTCAAGGTCACCTTCAACGTCTATTTCATTTTCTGAGTCAATTTCTATTGCCTCGTCCTCCGGCTTCTCAGGGGAGTTCCCTGTAGAAGAGTGACCAATCCCACTATGCTTGCTGGATTCTTTATATCTTGACTGAAATAAAACATGAAATGCTCATTATCTTAAAGGAATGGAATGCACATAATCTACAACACACAACACAAGCATTAAAGAAAGCCTCTCTGACCATATGTAATTATGCCATTTTATTTCAACCCTAGTTGGGGCGGTTCAGTTCAACTTCAACCTATAAATTTGGTACCCTAATATTAATAGTAATTAATAAAGTAATGTCCTAACTTTGATTAATATTAATACTTACCAAAGTAATGTCCTAACTTTGAATTTCAATGCCATAATATTAATGAGTTTGTTTTGTCAGATTGGCATGTGGAATTTAACCATAATTGAAAGACGACTTTCAAGCCTCCTGCATAAAATTACTTTAATCCACCGGTTTTCTGCTGCAACCTAGAACTACACCTGACTACTGACTAGAGAACAACAAAACAGAAAATAAATGAAAACAGAACAAAAGAACTCATACGCAACAGTGCTCCAAAACAAGAAAGAACAAAAGAACAATGAAAACAGAAAATCAATAACAGACAATTTGCAAAACAAGGAAGAAAGAGAGGAAAAAGTTCTTAAGTGGAATAAGCTGCTTAACTTCAGAGTTTTCATTGTCCTATGAGTAAGAAAAACTGCATTAAAAAATTCTTGTTTTTGCTATCAATATATAATGTGGTATGCAGAACACTCGAAGAAAGTGCTAATGTTATTCCAGCCCATTCACTATGACCTATGCTCAGTGGTTACAACAGAAATAAACATAGTTTCATCTCGTCCCATATTAAAGATTCAATGGATTCAACTTCGATTTCACATCCAAGACTTTAAATTGAATCTTTGATTCAAAAGAACCCTAACCCAGTTCCCCTTTTGAATCTTTGATTCAAATGAACCCTAACTATAAAATTAATTTAATTACAAATTATTGATGTGATATACAATAGCACACAAATTAAACCCTTTTTAGACGGTTGTAGTATGAGTAAATAGGGATCGTTCTAAGCCGGTGATTAGGAGGGATGTTAATCTACACAAATTAAACTCTAAATCACTAAACTAGACTAAAAAACAGAAAACTAAGTTAAATTGACTCGAAACAAGAACTAAAGGGATGTTTGGACGAAAATTAAACTAAAAAGACTCAGAATACTAAATAGGGGGTTGTTTTGACGAATTTAAGACTTAAACAAACAAACTTGCGTAAACAAACTAAAGGGTACGGAATTGGGTGAATTAAAGGGGGGTGAAAGGCTAGCTAGAGGGTCATTCTCCACACATGACACATATGCATACAAATCAATTTCCAATTATTCTTCCTATAAACCATGAATGACAATGCCCAAAGTTAACCGTGACCTGCACAAATTAACCATCAGATTTTCCTAAATTCATTGAGTTGGACTCAGCGATGCAACCAAATTATTCTTATCAAGTTCCCAACATGAACTGCATAATAGAGATACATATCAAAGATCATTAAGTTATGTGAAAATCATAAGCATTGACATGGCATTCGTTACTATGAACTACATGATACTCCTGCTAGGAATTTACTTAATGCGATCGTGATTAGCAACCTCCACTACTTGTAAATATAAGTTCATAACTATTAGGTGAAATTCCCTTATATTTTAGCATCAAATCCCTGCATGCAAACTAAGTAGGCCTCCTTAATAAACATACAAGAATAAGTTATCAATCAAACAGATAAGTAAATTGCATTCACGATTTATGAAACAATAACTGAATGTAATCAATTCATATCACACATATGTTCATGGCTTTGAATTCACTTCTAACTAAAACAAAATTAGTTCCACATGTTTGCAATTAAATAAAGACAATTAAAATTAAACATTGAAAATAAAAGATAGAATACACCTAGAAACGCTCCAACAATCCAAAGGTCTTGAATGGAAGGCACGGCTCCAAGCTTCTTCTTCTCCTTCCTTGCAAAGCTGTAACACAAATTTGTTTTTCTGATTTTAGGCTCTTGTGTGTGATGGTCCTGAATGGTGCGGCATTGTGGTGTATTTATAGGGCTAGGGCACAAGGCACAAGGTAGTTTTGGAGAAGGATTTGGCACTCCAAAGGTTGTGTTGGAAAGGGATTGCACATCACAAACCAACAGGGACAAGGATCTAGGGTGCGGCAGATTCTTAGGGGGAAAGGGATAAGGTGGTTCGACACAATCTTAGGGGTTCTAGAACCAGATAACATGTGGTTTAATATGAAAAGGAATTCCCCTTGTAGCTGGAAATAAGGTAGGATAAGATTAGGATAGGATAGGATAAGATAAGGTTAGTTTGGATAATGTTCCTTCTTTTTAGCTGATTCCTTATCTTCCAAGTCTTGATTTGATTCCTCCTGATTTGTAGCACATTCCTACCCTCTTTAAACTTCAAAAACGTCCATCCATTATGTTCCATTCATATGCTGTCCATTCCAAGCCCAAAACTGCTCTAAAATGCAAATTGCCTTTTCTTGCCACTTTTTCCATTTGAACCTACAAACACACGAAATGGCTTAAAACACTCTAAAAAGTAGAAACTAACTATGTAAATGCAAGGAAACAGCTAACTAAGTCGCATAAATATGCTCCTATCAAATTCCCTCACACTTAGCTTTTGCTAGTCCTTGAGCAAAACAAAACAAACAAAACATAACCTAAACATTCCAACGATCGCCTCAAGGATTTCCAATGAAACATGACACGTTAAAAATCACTACGCATATAAATTTTTGCTATCCTTACCCCCGAGCTCATACTTAATTGCAGTCACCACTCACTAGCTCGCATTTAATCAATTAAAACAACATTTTGAATGTAGTAACATGCCTTAGAGAATTCCCTCAATTCCTCACTGGATATACTTTCTATTTTCACACAGATTTTCTGACTACACTCCCTATACTAAGTATATGTGAGAAGATTGATGTAAACATGTAGACTAGCACTCACATATGCTATAATCAAAGAAGGCATTTTTTGGAATTATTAATGCAAGTATATATGATCTCATGAATGGAATGCCACTACTTAGACGCGAGAACCAGGGATTTCATATGCTCGTACCAATTTCAAACTCCACATATTGAACACACAACAATCAAGATTGAAGTCTAAGGGTTGTAACAGGGCTAAGGTATTGGCTAACAAAGAATAGTCAAGGATAAGCAAAGGTTCTTAAAGTGATAGTAAGCAAAGTAATGAAATCAACACTTAGAATTCAACTTTTGATTGCAGAAACCAACTTTAAACACCCATGGGAGATTCACAAAACACTTAGGGCCAGATTCAAACTTTCGAACCTTTCCTTTAACAACCAATACTTGTGAGCTCATTCTCACTTATTTTGAATTCTTTTTCTTTCTTTTCTCAACTTTTTCTCTTTTTTTTTTCTTTCAACGTCTTCTTTTTTTCTTTTTCTTCTCGTGCCATTCTCTTTGGCACACAAAACGTACACCCTTATAGATTTCCAATGAAAAACCTTCCCCCACACTTGTTTTTCCTGCATAACGTCGATAAAAAGGAATTCCCAACAAGTCATGCTTCACTATTCTTTAAGAACAAGGGTATGGATAGTCCTATTCTAGGCTAGGTAGGGATAATGTAGGCTAACAAAGAAAATAGGCTAAATAAGGCTCAAAGGGGTTAAACCTACAAAACATATGCAAGGGAATAAGGTTTTTTGGCTCTGGTAACTAAACAACTTCATCTTGTCCTTGTTATGCAATCAATTTTAAGGTTTGAATGAAACGGCAATCAGTTCTAGTATTTAGAACTAAATGATGAAAAAGCATTCCAAGTGGCAACCAAACAAAGAAATAATGAGATCATGCAACGACTTTAGAAAACAAGAATATCACAGATTAATAACTCTCCAAACAAGGAATAGGCTCAAGTCTCTCAGGGTGGTAGCGTTAGTTCGAGTTCCTTCCTTTAAGCATGTTACAAAAACTAATTTTTTTTCCTTTGTGATTACATGTGAATTCGTTAATGACAACTACAACCAAGTATTAACCAAAGAGCATATCAAACTTCCACCCATGTTTGTAATTTTCTTTAACAGTCATGCAATTAAAAACCAAATCCTCATTATTGTGTTGGAAGGTACCCTAAGACACAAACACACAAAAACGACTCTTTTTGGGTTTTTCAAACTTTTTTTTTTTCTTTCAAATTTTCGTATTTTTCTTTCAAAACACACTAAAACACTTCAAAACACAATAAAAACACTTAAAAATAGTGAGTAACAACTCTAGAAGTGCTAGGTGGTGAAATCCAATGAACATTCATGAAAAACACTTTGTTTACCCCCCCCACACTTAAACCAAACATTGTCCTCAATGTTTCAAACATAAACTCACACGCAAGCAATCAAACAACACAACTAACATACATGACAATTATGGAAAAGTAAAAGCAATAAAGAGTAGGGTTAAGGAATGCAAAATTGGTTTTGGAGCCGGAGATTCCTAGGTCTTCTTTATTTGAACGCATGGGTTGCCTCCCAATAAGCGCTTGCTTTAACGTCTTCCAGCCGGACGATACCTCCTTTTAGGCTCCATTAGGGTTCACGACATGGAGGGGTATTTCCTCCATGACATGCTCCTCGAAATTCTCGTAGTAGGGCTTCAAACGGTGTTCATTCACTTTGAATTCATGTCTTGTCTTTAAACTTTGAATTTGGACTGCACCATAAGGAAAGACATTAGTAACAACAAAAGGACCAACCCATTTAGAATGCAACTTACCTGGAAAAAATCAAAGGCGGGAGTTGAAAAGCAACACTTTCTGCCCCATAAAAAATGTTTTTCTTCGAATCATCTTGTCATTGAATGCCTTCGTTTTCTCCTTGTAAATATGAGCGTTCTCATAAGCCTCGTTCCTAATCTCCTCAAGCTCATTCAATTGAAGCTTCCTATGAATGCTAGCCGCATCTATGTCCATATTGAACGTTTTGACTGCCTAATGCGCTTTGTGCTCCAACTCAACTGGAAGATGGCACGTTTTGTAGGTTGTACAATACGCCCACAGTGCATCATTCAAACGCAAGCTCCAATCTTTTCGAGTTGGCCCAACTGTCTTCTCCAAAATCTGCTTGATTTCTCAATTAGAAACCTCAGCTTGCCCACTTGTTTGAGGATGATAAGGTGTTGAAACCTTATGCATGACGTTATACTTCTTGAGCAGTGCCTCAATGGTTCGATTGCAAAAATGGGAACCCCCATCATTTATAAGTACTCTTGGCATCCCAAATCTGGCAAATATGTTAGTTTTGACAAAATCTGCAACCACTTTGGAATCATTAGTACAGGTGGCGTTTGCTTCCACCCATTTCAATACATAATCAACAGCAAGTAAAATATAATTGAAACCATGAGATGAAGGAAAAAGACCCATGAAATTGATACCCCAAACATAAAAAATTTTGACAGAATAGATTGGGGCTTGCGGCATTTGGTCTCTTGGACCTATATTCCATGTCCTTTGATAACAATCACAGGTTATGCAAAAAGTTCTAGCATCCTTAAATATAGTAGGCCAATAAAATCCACATTCTAGAACTTTAAGTGCCAAAATGACCCCCACATGCATAAGTGTGACATAAAGTTAAAATTGAATTAAACTCAGAATCATGCACGCACCTACGAAGAATCTGATTAGGGCAATATTTCCATAAGTATGGGTCATCCCACACATAAAACCGTGCATCCTTTTTAAGTTTGTCATGTTGGTGCTTGTTTAAGGTGCTTGGAACTTGTTTAGACACCAAATAATTCACTAAATCGGCATACCATGGCTCACTTACCTCAATGGACAGTAGTTGCTCGTCTGGGAATGCTTCTGGGATGGGTAATGGCTCCTCATCGTGTACCAAACGACTCAAGTGGTCAGCCACCACGTTTTCACTTCATTTCCTGTCTCGGATTTCGATATCGAACTCTTGGAGAAGAAGCATCCAGTGAATAAGCCTTGGTTTGGCCTCTTTCTTTGTGAGTAAATATTTCAAAGCTGCATGATCAAAATAAATGATGACTTTAGTTCCAAGTAAATAAGAACGAAACTTATCTAAAGCAAACACAACAACAAAGAGTTATTTTTCAGTGGTGGAGTAGTTCAATTGAGCGTCATCCAAGGTCTGAGATGCATAATAGATGACATGCGGCTGCTTGTCCTTCATTTGGCCCAAAACAGCCCCTATTGCATAATCTGAGGCATCACACATAAGCTCAAAAGGAAGACTCCAATCTGGTAGAACTATGATGGGGGCCGAAGTTAGCATCTTTTTGAGGTGATTGAAGGCCTTCTCACATTCATCGTCGAACTTAAATGGCACATCCTTCTGTAGGAGTCAGCATAGGGGTGTGGAGATCTTCAAGAAATCTTTGATGAATTGTCTATAGAATCTTGCATGTCCAAGAAAAGACCGAACCTCTCTCACCGAAGTGGGAGAGGGTAAGTAGCATACAAGATTTATTTTCGATTTATCAACCTCAATTCCTTTTTTTGAAACTATGTGACCTAAAACTATGCCTTGTTTTAACATAAAGTGACAATTTTCCCAATTTAAAACAAGGCTAGTTCCGATGCATCGTTTCAAGATTAATGTGAGATTAGCTAAACAATCATCAAACGAATCACCAAAAACAATAAAATCGTCCATGAAGACTTCAATAATATTCTCAACAAAATTTGAAAAGATACTTACCATGCATCTTTGAAACGTGGTTGGTGCATTGCATAAATCGAATGGCATTCGACGATAAGCAAAGGTACTAAATGGACAAGTAAAAATGGTCTTTTCTTGATCATCCGGAGCTATAACAATCTGGTTATATCTGAATAACCATCAAGAAAGCAATAAAATGAATGACTAGCTAACCTTTAAAGCATTTGATCAATGAATGGCAGGGGAAGTGATCCTTTCTTGTGGTGGCGTTGAGCTTCCTATAATCGATGCAAACTCTCCAACTTGTTTCGATATGGGTGGGCACAAGTTCGTTTTCTACATTCTTCACCACAGTGACTCCCGATTTCTTTGGAACAACTTGAACCGATGAAACCCAACGACTCTCCGAAATTAGGTAGATCACTCTACAATCAAGATGCTTGATAATCTCCTACTTCACAACTTCCATCATTGGAGGGTTGAGCCTCTCGAGATGGTTTAGCCCCCTCCTCCAAAAGTATGCGATGCATGCATGTTGTAGGACTTATTCCTTTTATATTGGCCAAGGTCCATCTGATAGGAGCAGATTTATGCGACTTAGTGGGCTTGTTCTTGTGCATTTATGTTGTTTTTCTTTAGTTATTTCAGTGTTTAAAGTCATTTTCGTGCCATTTCAGGTTTTAGAGACAAAGTATGCAAAGAAGTGCAAAATGGATCATTTTAGAGCAAAATTGAGCTGGAATGTTGTGTATGCTTATGGAGCATAAGGAATGGACGAGTTTGAAGGTCAAAGGAGCTTAAGAAATGAAGAAATGAAAGTGAAGAACAAAGAATTCGGAATGGGAAACCAAAGTTTCTAAAGTTGGAAGTTTCTATTCTTGGAGGTTTCCATTTTCGAGAGTTTCTATTCTTGGCTTTGGGCTTTTGGATGACCTATCCTTACCTCTTAGACTTGAGCCGCACCTTCCTAGCCCATTCTCTCTTGAATTCTGACTTATTAGGCCCTTTCCTTGTGGATTTGGGTTATACAAATCCCTTTCTAAAACTAAGTGGACCTAAACCCTAATTCTTTGTGGATCTTCACCCTTTGCCGCACCTAAACCCTAGCCCATTGCCTAATCTGATCACCCTAATCCTTGCCGCACCTAGGGTTCTAGAATACCTGATTTCCTTGCCTTGCAAGGCATTCTAAAAGGCCCATCTCTAACCCTAGCAAACCAGCCGCACCTTAGGCTTTATTCCCATTAAAAATCTGATTGTTTTAACCTAATTTCTGGTGGATTAGAGTTTCTAGAAACCCTAATCTGATTGCTAGGGTTTTGAAGTGCCTATATATACTCATTAAACCCTTTTGGCCGAAGTACCACCTCCGATATACATCATTCACGTCAGAAACAAAGAGGCTCTCTTTGCAGCACCTTTCCACCACCATATTCCATATTTTCTGCCAAAAATCATCCCTAGCCTCACCACCCATCAACCCTAAACACCACCATACATCCCCCATCCATTCTACACCATTTAATAACCCAAAGAACCTGTTAAAAGTCCAAGTGCCGCAGCAAGGAGGAAGGAGGATTTCGTGGATGCACTTGCTGTCCAAGTTGGAGCATCTAGGTGTTTTCTTTCGTTTGTTCTCAATGTCTAAATTTATTTATCTTTGTTTTGTGTGTATGAGGAACTAAACCCCCCCTTGGCTAGGGGGGATTCGAAATACATGTTTATGCTTGCGATATGATTTGATTACTTCTAATTGCGTTTCATAAGTTGTGAATTCAATTTACTTATCTATGTGAATTACATTGATTTGTGTGTGTTGGTTGAGAGTGCACGCTTAATTATCATGCATAAATTGAATGCTAGGATATAAGGAAATTTCACCTAATCGTTATGGACTTATATTCATAAGTAGTAAAGGTTGATGATCTCAATCGCGTTAAGTAAATTCTTGGCATAAGTTTCATGCAATCATAGTAACAAGTGTTTCGTCAATGCTTATGGTTTTCATAGAACTTAATGATTCTTGCTTGTATCTCTATTATGCAATCATGTAGGGGACTTGTGGGGAATGCTTTGGGTTGTCGTATGCAATCATCCAATTCAATAACGTTAGGAAAATCTGAAGGTTAATTTAAGCGGACCTAATTAACTTGGGGCGTTGAGAATTCATGGGTTATTGAAAAGCAATTGGAAATCGTTTTGAATGCAAGTATAACATGTGTGGAGATGAACCCCTTAGCTAGCCTTCCATCCATTCACTTTCACCAAATTCGTTTTAAAATCTGTTCTAGTTTACAAAGTTTTGTTTTGTTTTTAAATTCGTCCAAAATCAATCCCCCTTTACTTTGTTGAGTCATATTAGTTAGAAATCAATTTAGTTTGTGTTTTTAAGTGTCTTGAGTCAAGTTAAAACCAATTTCTTCCTTAGTGTTCAAAACTGCCCAGAAAGTGTTTTTAAGACAGTTTTGAGTGTTTATTTGCTGTTTTGAGTCTTTTGGTTTGTTTTAGTGTTTTAAAGTATAGTTTTGCATTCTTTGAGTCTAGTTTAGTGTTTTAAACTTGTTTTTACGTATTTGAGTCAGTTTTCAAGTGATTTAGCAATCCCTCCTAATCCCCGGCCTAGAACGATCCCTACTTATCCATACTACAATTGTCAACAAGAGGTTTTAATTTGTGTGTCAACATAATTTTCACATCACCATCCAATGGCCGTTTTGTACTCCTTCAATACCCTAACCAATTTCTCCTCCTCTCCTGCCGTGAGTATAGAAGAGACTATGACTGGCAAAGTCTCTTGGTCTCCCAAGAAAATGTACTTCAAATGATTTGGTAATGGTTTATGCTCGAATGAGGGTGCCTGAATTACTAAGGGTAACAACTTAATAGTAGAAACGAGAATTGAATTTGGGCTTGAGTGAGTGAGTGAGTTGAGTGAGCGAGTTATCTTTCGGACCATATAACTGGATTTTGGATGAAATTTTTTTTTGAACTCATATAACCGTTTTCTACACCTAACTTAAACTTCAATTTTAATTTTTTTTTTACTCTATTGTATAATTACCATCAAGTACGAAATGAAATTAACAATAAAACTAAAACTTATCAATAAACCCACACTCTATAACTAAAGCCTACCATCACCTTGTTTCATCCAAATAATCCATGTAATGGTTTCATCCGGCCTTCTAGTGCATGGTTCTTTCGATACAATATTAAGGATGAGACAAGATTCATTCAAGCCATGAAACTGGCAATCATTGAAACATCATCTGCTTCTTGTATGGATAGAGGGGGTACTTTTCCCCTATCAATTGGATAAGATTGTGTCAACCTCACGCAAGTAAGTGTTGATCAACCGTACAGGGCGTTCGGGATCTGCACTAGTCTTCAAGGTCTGAAGCTGTGAAAAATGATTATTGATTAAACTCTGAGGAAAGATATGAACACACATTAAATCAAACAAGCACTTTTTCAGACATTACTAAATTCAAGTAAATCTGTTGTATCCCATACAATTACAAAATAACTTGAATTACCCTATGTCATATCCATGGAGAAAAAGGCTGTACTTCAGTAGGTGGTTTGATTTCAACTTTGATGAGCTCTCTCCAAAAAAACCCAATGCATGGTTCTTATAGTTTCACGATTTAGTTTAGTGAAACAGAAGTTGAAATATTATTGATTGGTGACCCTATCATAAAATGATTGCAAGGACGATCATATTGCGTAGATAATGAATTTGTCTACTTTTTCGTAGTCCTAACTTGAAATGGACTTCTATTTGCAAATTTTGGATTTGTATTTTTAAAATGGGTGTAGAGATAAATTTATAAATTGAATTAGGTTTGTGAGGGTAGTTTAGGTAGTAAATTTGAATTTAAAGAGATATTGATAGTTTAATTAAAAGTAATATGGGTGGAAAGAGTAAGTTGGGTATAGAAAAAGGTTACAAGGGTTCAAATAAAAATTTTCTTTTAGGGATATAATCTCATTCGGTGAAATCTGTGAGTTTAAATGAGTATTTGACACGTGGCTTCTGATTGGTAGCCTTTCTGTCCTGGATAAGAGGCTCACTTTGATTGGTTTTGATAGTGCCACATAAGACATGATGGGCGATCATAGGACTCCATGGTTCCCTCTCAATACTTGGAAGATTTTTTTCATGTATTTAGAACTTGAGCTGATACACCACGTGTTACTTCTATTCTTTTGGTTTGGTTTGACTTCTTTTAATCTATGCCAACACCCAAGGTTTTTCTTAGTTAGCGCTAATCTTTCATGTGCCATTGCTTGAGGTGGGTTGGCTACGACCCGATGAGCTAGTGCTTTGGTGCCCAGCTTTTTGTTGCGCTTGTGGGCAGTCAAGGCTTGAGCTTTATAAAGTTTTAA
Source organism: Malus domestica (assembly GCF_042453785.1). Classification (NCBI taxonomy): domain Eukaryota; kingdom Viridiplantae; phylum Streptophyta; class Magnoliopsida; order Rosales; family Rosaceae; genus Malus; species Malus domestica. The sequence goes on along the minus strand of NC_091674.1, from coordinate 13,808,084 downwards.
ATCATGGCTTGGCCCGAATAAGTTCAATTTGGCTCAACCTAGTTTTGGTTAAAAAATATTATTTTTTTATTTAGAATAAAGGGTAAATTACATAGTAGCCCCTCAGGTTTGTGGTCTATTACAACCTCATACAACAACTTTAAAACATTTCACTTTCATACATCCAGTACCATTTTATTTCAAAATAACACCTCCGTTAGATTTTCCATCCATTAGTCTGTTAAATGCTGACGTGGCTGCCCACATTTGTGCTGATGTGGCTGCCACGTGGCAAAAAAAACCTAAATCTTCTAAATATTAAAATTAAAAAAAAACTAGAAAAACCCTTCCTTTGTCTCCCTTCCTTCCCCCCACCCTTCTGCAACTCCCAAAATCCTCTATTCTCCCCGCAACCCCTAAACCCATATCCCCCATCTTCATCTTCTTCCCTGCAATCCATAAATGATAACCCCTCCCCCACCCTACCCTACCCCACCCGCGTCCCCCACCCCAAAACCAGAAACCCAGAACACCCCCACCCGCGACCCTCCCTCCCTCCCTCCGCACCCACCCTCTTTCCTTCTCTACACACCCCCACCCTTTTTCACTCACTCAAATTCACCAGGGCTTAGCCAAAGATGATGAAACCTTCTCACAGTTGCAGACCCCTCCCGCCACCACCGAAATTCCCATCCAGTCCTCGAATGCCCCAATTCCCATCACCCTTCACTTACCGCAATCCACCGCAGCCATCAAAATTCAATCGGCCTACCGGGCCCACCTCATCCGCACCCACTTCAAAACAATCGCAGCCGTCCACTCCGAGGCCGACGAGTTCCAGGGCCTGATCCAACGGCAAGAAACTGTTGATTCCGTCAGGACAAGCGAGCGCGAGAAGCTGAGGATGAACGAGTCCCTGATGCGGCTACTGTTGAAGCTGGACTCGGACCCCACGGTAAGGGAAGCGAGGAGAAATGTGAGTCGTCGGATCGTGGACGCAATCGTATTGGAAGACGTGGATGGCTTCTGGGCTGGCAGAGACGATGGGTTTGGGAGGAACTGGGATGACGTCCTTGCGGAGATGAAGGAGGAGGCGTGCAGGGACAAATGAGGGGAAGAGATGGAGAGGTTTTGCACTCAGTATATGGGGTTTTTCTAGTTTTTTTTTAATTTTTTTTTAATTTTAACATTTAGAAGATTTAGGTTTTTTTGCCACGTGGCAGCCACATCAGCACAAATGTGGCAGCCACGTCAGCATTTAACAGACTAATGGATGGAAAATCTAACGAAGGTGTTATTTTGAAATAAAATGGTACTGGAGGTATGAAAGTGAAATGTTTTAAAGTTGTTGTATGAGGTTGTAATAGACTTCAAACCTGAGGGGCTACTATGTAATTTACCCTAGAATAAATTATAGAAAAATTCTATTTACATCTAAAAGATGTCTCGACATGACCATGATTTATTTATTTTGTTTTTAAATAAAAAATGTTTAACTGGAACCAAAAAAAATATTAAAAGACTCAATTAGAACCAAATTTGCGCACCACCGTATGTGGAGGAGATGTACAAACTCATTTAACCTTTAAAACAACAAACAACAGTAAGCAGCCAAGGACTAAAGGTGGTCTTGGCTAAAAACTCTTCGACAATCAAGTTAGTAAGCAATATTAAGAGACTCAAGCAGTGGGTAAGAGAATAAGTGTGCAATTATTATGTTACTAGAAATGAACTCTAATGTATTTATACCAGTCGAGGAGAATCCAATTCCTCCACCCAAATCCAAGAAGTCATGGATCCAAGAAACAAGTTCCTCCATCCACACCCATGGAGCCAATGAGCATGGAGACAAAGGAATGAAGGCCCATGAATTGCTAAGCAAAGCGATGCTTCAAAGGTATAAAAGTTTCTCAACTCTTTTGTGATTTGAATTGAGTCATGGTTCACCACCACTACTAGGCTTTGGATTTCATGGTTTAAGTTTTGTTTTAAAGTAAATACAAGCATGCTTCCGCCATTTAATTGTTAAATGCATGTCTTATGTTGCTTAATAAACTTAGTTTCTCAAATAATTTCCTTCATGACACTAGGTACTGAATCCATGAAAAACCTTTTGCCCCAGATTTGCTTTAATGCATTGATCAGATTAAGGATGAGAAAATGTTGAGTCATACTTGGAATGGTCTCCAGTTTTCTTGGTGTCTTTTGCACTTTTTTGTTTTATCATTACTTTATGCATATTTGCTGGTTCACATTGCCCCATTTTGGGCCTAAGGATTTTAGTAAACGCAATGTGTCACCAAGAAGAGGATTTCTTCTTAACCTGAATTGCATGTCTATCCCCAGTGAATGTTAGACAAAAGTTTTGTTTATAAACCTAGTTGCCTACATGTGGGTAAGAAACACCTTTGGAATCCTTGTGTCAGACCCTATGCGCCGTACTTGAGCATTTTCAATTGGACTACGCGTAAATGACTTGATTAAGGCACTTTCGCGTATCGGAGCTCCACTGGAATAAAATTCCTCTTGAGGATTTGCTAGTCTGGATGCTTCATCCGAACTTGCATTAGACAGATGGTGCCACAAAACGTACTTGGCTTAGTACACTAGTCTAGGAAATAAGTAATCATACTCAACGTCGGAGTTCAGAGCCACCACTCAAATGATTTATGGATCACCTTTTTTATTATTCCCTCGATTGGAGTAGCCCAAGTTTGAACGTTATAAACCCAAAACCCTTAGGTTGTATAATCTTTACGGAAACCGGATGGTGCATTGGACTTTCGATCAGGGGGCCATGTCCCTGTATCCGTAGTATGTCCTATTACAACTACACTTAATATGACTAGAGCCTCTTCAGCTGCTAATCGGAACACCACCTTACTGGTTATAGGAGACTCTTCTAACACCATCACCTAGAATTTTTAGACTTGCAATTATACGAAGTTTTAAAGATGCATGTTATTCTAGATTTTAGGTATCCCCTGTACTGCAAAAAAGAAAAAGAATGAACAAACAGATAAAAGTTGCAAGATAATCAAACTTAAATTTTATAATAAAAGAATGATGATTTGATAGGGGTTGTGATTGAATCGAAATCAGACTGTCTACATATCTCGAGGAATGAGAATCTAATCACGGTGTAGTTCTCGTAAAAGATGATACAACGTATGTCTGCATCGGGATCATCATTGACGAATCAACGTATTGTAAGGCATTGAGCTGATGATGAAGGAAAAAAAAATTATTTTAGCTAAGAACATGTGAGAACATTTGAACACATAAGCAAACTATTAACACTTTAAAGTAGGCATGCATTCAAAACAATTCTAAAACCTATGACTTTCAAAGCCTAGTGAATGGTGAACCAAAAGACTCTTTGACAAAATAAAGAAAATAGAGAGTTTAAGTGTCATTACCCTTGAAGCTCATCCTTGTTTACACAAGGGATTCACCCAAGTGGAAGGCCTTCAAGTCACCTCCTTTACTCCTTGGATGGTTGCTTCTTTGCTTCTCATTTGCTCCATGAGGATTTGAGGAGAGGAACTCCAAGAACACCAAAAATTTGGTGTCTCTAAGTCTCCACACCAAGGATGAGGTGTGAAGATGAAATGGATGACTTAGAGGAAGGAAGATTACTAGCTATTTTTCTCTAAGTGTGGCTGGCCTCTTTGGAAGACAAATAGAGAAGGATTTTTCCACTTTTGCCTCAAAGAAAACCTGTGGTAAAGCTAGAAAATTCCTTTTACAACACCTCACATTTGAGTGGCAAACTTGCAATTATGCCAAGTTCACTACCACTCACCCTATGGTCGGCCATCCGTTAGTTATGGGGTTAATTGCCCATTTTGTTTTAGTTGTCATACAACTTAACATAATGGGCCTTGTGGACCAAAACCCTTTTGGGCCCCGAAACTTGACTTACCCTGAGGCTCTTGGGAAAGCGTGTGATGTGCCTAAAACAAATAGCGGCAACTCGCAGGCAATCCTCGGCTATTACAATGAGAAAATTCCTCCACGCTAGGAACAACCTCGTCATAAAACTGACCATGGATCAGTAAGCCTCCTATCTGATAGAAGCATATTTATGCGACTTTGTTATCTTATTTCTTTTCATTTGCTTAGTTAATTTCCATTTATTATCGTAATTTAAGTTATTTTCGTATTATTGTAGGTCTAATTGGTAAAGATGACAATAAATGGCTAAATGGAGCAATTTGGAGCAGTTTTGGACTTGGATTGGATAACATGCGTGTGGAGCAGTGGGGCTGGACGTTTTTGGTGTTTAACATGTGCTAAATATGTGCTAAAATCTGGAGGAATCAAAGATTACACCATCATTTTTCAATGCTCCTAAGTTCATAGATGCATAAATGGAATATGGCATAACATTTATAGAAGCACCTAAATCAAGCATGGCAGATTTGAAACGGGTATTACCAATGACACACGGAATTGTAAAACTCCCCGGATCTTTGCATTTGGGGGGTAGTTTATGTTGCAAGATGGCGGAGACATTCTCACTTACATGTACCACCTCTTTCTCCCGGACACATTTCTTTGTTGTACAAAGCTTCTTTAAACACTTGGCATACTTCGGGATTTGCTTTATGGCATCAAGGAGGGGAATGTTGACATGCACCTTTCTAAATGTCTATAGAACATCTTTTTCCTCCTCTTCGTTCTTTGATTGCAAAAATCTGCTAGGAAAGGGGACATTCAAAGGAAAAACATTAGTCGGAATTGAATTTAACACATTCTTACCCTTATTGGACAGATTTGAAGGTTTAGGGGCCATGGACACTTGCGGCATAGGTGTGTCCATCCTTGCCGTGGGTGGGCTTGATTCCTCCTCTTCCATTTGCAACATTTCATCCTCTTTGGGACCTGTTTTTGATGAAGAACCTACCCCAACCTCCTTACCACTTCTTAGGGTGATTGCTTTGGCTGATTCAAACCCTCCCTTTGGATTTGGAATGGTAGAACTAGGGAGCCTTCTTTGGTCTCTAATCTGCCCAACAACCTCGGCAATCTGTCCCATTTGTTTTTCTAGTTGGTCCACCCTTTTGTTTTGATTTTCCTGCCTATTAGTCAAAGTGGTTAGTAACTTAACAAGTGTATCATTATCCAAAGCATTACTTGAAGTATTTGGGGCAGATTGTGGTTGGAATTGAGGGGGTGCGTATGGTTTGTTGTAGAAGCCCGGGGGCTGCTGCCTAAAGCCTCCTTGTGGTTGGGCTTGTTGTGGCTCTCTCCATTTGAAGTTTGGATGGTCTCTCCACCCCGGATTATACGTGTTGGAATATAGATCATGTCTTGGCTGATTTTGGCTTTGAAACCCAATGGCATTAGCGCTCTCCCATCCACCATTCTCAATGAGTTGAGGACACTTTTCGGATGCATGTCCTTGGATAGAACATACGCCACACACCATGGGTCCTTGAATCTTCATTCCCTCGGCCATCTGTGAAACAAGAGAAGTAAGATTAGCTAACTGAGATTGAATATTGGAAGTGGAACTTACCTCATGCACTTGTTGCCGTGGGGGTCCTCTTTGGCCTACACCCTCGTATTGTTGAGCGTTCAATGCTCGATTAGCAATCAAGATTTTTGCAGCCATGGGCGTTTTGTCTACCAATGCTCCACCCGCCGAGGCATCGAGCATTTGACGTTCTAGTGGTAGGAGCCCTTCCTAGAAGTATTGGAAAAGCAATTCCTCCTTCATCTGATGCTGTGGACAAGAAACAACAAGTGATTTAAATCGTTCATAATATGTAGGAAAAGACTCACCTTCATCTTGTTGAATTCCACTTATTTTTTTACGAAGAAGAATGATGCGAGAAGTTGGGAAAAACTTCTCCAGAAACTCCCTCTTCATACTCTCGCAAGATGTAACTGTACCGGGAGCCAACTCGTATAACCAATCCTTGGCTTTGTCCATTAAAGAGAATGGAAAAGCCTTCATCTTTAAAATACTTCCGTCAATGGTAACCGGAGTCATACTTGAGCACACCACTTCAAATTCTTTCAAATGTTTGTTCGGATCCTCCATGGACAGCCCATGGAACTTTAGAATGTGGTGGAGCAAACTTGACTTTAACTCGAACTCTTCAGTTTTACCTTGAGCAGCCATGGGATATTGGATACACAATGGTGCGGCATTATCCAAACCCGAGGCGGCAAGCTCCTTGAGCGTACGGTTGTCCATGGCTATACCTTGCTCTTCTCCACCCACTTGTGCCGTGGCCTTCTCTTCAACCTCAACTTCTTGCTCTTCTAATTCAGGCTCGGGACTAGGAGGATTAGACTCTTGCAATTTCTTTTTCCTTCTCAAAGTCCTCTCAAAATCACCGTCAAAGTCGGAGATATGCTCACGAACAGGTTGTGAGCTACGGGTCATAAACTAGTACCTAAAAACAAAGAAAACAAAACAAATCAGCAACTTAAACAGAAACTTAAACAAAATACAATAATTCGAAAGAAAACAATCCAAGAGATTAGCAAAGTTGCTAATCCCTGGCAACGGCGCCAAAAAATTTGATGCGAAATATATAAGCACACAAATTAAACCCTCTTTTTATCAATTGTAGTAAAGTATGTAAGTAGGGATCGTTCTAGGCCGGGGATTAGGAGGGATTTCTAAATCACTTGGAAACTGACTTGAAAACGTAAAAACAAAGTTTAAAACACTAACTAGACTCAAAGAATGCAAAACTATACTTTAAAACACTAAAACAAACCAAAAGACTCAAAACAACCCCAAAACACTCAAAACTACCTTAAACACACAATCTGGGCAGTTTTGGGACTCTAACACAAACTTGGACGAATTTTGGTTTTCTAATGAACTAAAACACTTAAAAACATAATCTAAGACAAGTTCTAATTAATATGACTCAAAGAAATAAGATGGGGTTGATTTTGGACGAAAATCAATTAAATTAAGACATGAACAAAGTAAACAAATTCTTAGACAAATTTAAGTGAATCAAAACAGATTGTAAAATGAATTTGAATGAAACTTATGGATGGAAGGCTAGCTAGGAGGTTCTTCTCCACACATGTCACACTTGCATACAAAACGATTTCCAGTTGCTTTTCGATAAGCTATGAATACTCAACGCCCCAAATTAACCGTGAATTGCACTAATTAACCCTCAGTTTTTCCACAAGTTATTGGGTTGGATGATTGCATACGACAACCCAAAACATTCCCTACAAGTTCCCTACATGAATTGCATAATAGAGATACAAGCAAGAATCATTAAGTTCTATGAAAAACATAAGCATTGACGAGGCACTCGTTACTATGATTTGCATGAAACTTATGCCAAGAATTTACTTAACGTGATTGTGACTAGCAACCTTCACTACTTGTGAATATAAGTTCATAACGATTAGGTGAAACTCCCTTATATTCTAGCGTTAAATTCATGCATGAAAATTAAGCGTGCACTCTCAACCAACATACACAAATCATTTTTTATACGATCGGATAAGTAAATTGAATTCACAACTTATGAATCACAACTGGATGTAATCAAATCATATTGCAAGTATGAACATGGTTTCGAATCACCCCCTAACTAAGAGGGATTTAGTTCCTCATACTCACAAAGCAAAGATACATAAAATTAGACATTAAAATCAAAGGAAAGAAAACACCTAAAATGCTCCAACTTGGGTAGCAAGTGCATCCAAGAATTCTCCTTTGCTTGCTTGCGGCAGATTGCTTTGTGGACGAATTTTTGGGTAGTTTTATGATGTAGAATGGATGGGGAATGGTATGGAAAGGTTTAGGGTAAGTGTGGAGGAGTGTTTGAGGGTTGGAGGGTGGTGGAGAACTAGGCAAAGAGGGTGGAAGAAGGTGGAGTGGCTGTTATGTTTTCTAGGCACTAGAATGGTGTTTTTGGGGTGTTTTGCTACCTAGAGGTTGTATGGACGAATTTTCTGTGATGAATGATGAATATGAGAGTGTGAACCCTTTGCCAAAGGGTGTAAACATGTATATATAAGCCCCAAAAACCTTAGAGAATCAGGTTAGGCTAGGGAGAATGCACGGCAAAGAGTGTATGTGGTGTGCAATGGTCCAAGGGTGAAAATGTAGTGATGATGCAAAGTGTGAAGGGTAAAATGGAGTGGTCTTGTAGCTAGGGGGCATGAATGATTGTGTAAATTGCATAGAGATGGAAAGGGAGGTGAAAATGTGTCAATAAATGGGTCAAAGGTGCAGCAACATGTGGTACACAAGGCATGGGATTCCAAATGTGAATGATGGAGCATCAATTGGTGCATGTTATGGTTGTGAAAGTTGTATAAAATTTTGTGGGTGAAGGGAACAAGAGGTATCAAGCAATTAAGTGTAATAATTAAATGAATTGAAGCATGAAATCAGAAATTATGTAGGGGACAAGAGTGATCAAGCATGGCATGGGAATCCAAAGGGAATTCTATGTTGTTTTGCATGGCAATGAAGGCAAGTTGGGGTGACAAAATTTTGGGCTGAGTTCTTCATCTTTTGGACCATAATTCTTCACATTCTTGGCCTCTTTAGTTCTCAAATTCGTCCATCCACTTTGGCCCAAATATGTGACATGCATTCCAAGCTCCATTTTGCTCCAAAATGCTCCAAAATGCATCTTCTTGCCTACTTTGTCCATAAAATCTGAAAACACACGAAAATGACTTTAAACATTAAAATAACTAAGGAAACACGACATAAATGCACAAGAACAAGCCAACTAAGTCGCATAAATATGCTCCTATCACAACAATTGGAGAGAAGACTTGTGCCGCATGCCTTATTCAAAGCTTGTGCCGCAACCTACAAAGATCAGAGAAGAAGAAGTGTGCCGCATATTGCATTCAACCATTGGAGATTTTAAGAGTTTTTTCTATCCTTGTTTAGTTTCAATTTTTATTTTAGATTGCTTTTCAATTATGATGAACATGTGTAACTAAATTTCTTTTTAGCTAGAGGTGAATTCAAAGCCATGATCATATGTTTTATATAAATTGATTACATCCAGTTATTGTTTCATAAAACATGAAAGCGATTTACTTATCTATTTTATAAAGAACTTATTCTTGTATGTTTATTAAAGATGCATACTTAGTTTGCATGTAGGGATTTAATGCTAGAATATAAGGGAATTTCACCTAATCGTTATGAACTTATATTTATAAGTAGTAAAAGTCACTAGTCATGATTGAGTTAAGTAAATCCATGGCAAGAGTATCATGCTTTTCATAGTTACGAATGCCTTGTCAATGTTTATGATTTTAACAGAACTTAATACCTTTGATATGTGTCTCTATCATGCTTTTCATAGTTAGGGAACTTGAGAAGGATAATTTGGTTGCTTCGCTGAGTCCAATTCAATGAACTTAGGAAAGTCTGAGAATTAATTAGTGCATTGACAATCGATTTATGTGCATATGTTTCATGTGTGGAGAAGAATCCTCTAGCTAGCTTTTCACCCATATTCCCTTTACAACTCAATTTAATTGCTGCTATTTACTTTTGTTTCTTAAAATTCGTCAAAAAACCTCCTCATTTCTTATTTTGTGTTAGTCTAGCTTAGTTTTCAGTTTTTAAGTTTAATTTAAGTTGATTAGAATCCCTCCTAATCCCCAGCCTAGAACGATCCCTACTTGCTCATACTACAATTGTCTAAATTATAAGGTTTAATTTGTGCGTTAGTTTCTACCACATCAAATTTTGGCGCCGTTGCCGAGGATTAGCAAAATTGCTAATCTTCCCATTTGTGTTTGTTCGTGTTTTTCTTGTGTTTCTAATTTTGTTTTGTTTTGTTTTGTTTGTTTTAGGTACTAGTTTATGACTCGCAGTTCTCAACCTGTTCGTGAGCATATATTGGAATTTGACAATGATCTTGAGCGAACTTTGAAAAGGAAGAGGAAGCAGCTAGAATTCAATCCACCTAGTTCTAGTTCTGAATTTGAATTTGAAGTTGAAACAGAAACAGAATCGGAAGAGGAACAAGACATGGCTGTTGACAATAGAACAATCAAGGAACTTTCAGCCTCAGAATTGGACAATGTCGTTCCCCTTTGCATTCAATACCTTAAGGCAGTCCAAGGCAAAACCGATGAGTTTGAATTGAAGTCTAGTTTGCTACATCACTTTCCCAAATACCATGAGCTGTCTATGGAAGATCCAAACAAGCATCTTAAGGAATTTGAAGTGGTGTGCTCGAGTATGACACCAATTAATGTGGATGGGAATATTCTGAAGATGAAAGCCTTTCCATTCTCTCTTATGGAAAAGGCTAAAGATTGGCTCTTTGAATTAGCACTTGGAACTGTCACTTCTTGGGAAAGCATGAAGAAAACATTCTTAGAGAAATTCTTACCCACTTCAAGAGTCCTTTCCAGGAGAATCCTTTCCAGCGTATTATGAGTGTTTCAAGACTTTAGTTGCATCTTGTCCACAACATCAAGTGAAGGAAGAGCTTTTAATTCAATATTTCTATGAATGACTACTTCCACTTGAGAGACAAATGCTTAATGCTTCAGCAGGAGGTGCTTTGGTTGACAAAACACCAGTTGCTATGAAGATATTAATTATGAATCGAGCCTTGAATGCACAACAATACGAAGGAGTTGGAGGAAGAGATCATAAATGGCAAAGTCAAGTTAATGAGGTAAGTGAAATTTCAGAACTTCAATCTCAAATGGCTAATCTCTCTACTCTTATTTCACAGGTTGTTGAAGGATCCAATGTGCAAGGTACAACTACTTGTGGCGTGTGCTCTATGCAAGGACATCTCACTGATCAATGTCCTCAATTGATAGAGAGTGGAGGATGGGAAAGTGCCAATGCCGTAGGTTATCAAGGCCAAAATCAACCAAGGTATGACCCGTTTTCCAACACCTAGAATCAAGGCTGGAGAGATCATCCAAATATGAAGTGGAGGGAACCTCAACAAACTCAACAACAAGGTGGATATGGACAGCCACCTCAAGGGCTCTATCAAAGGCCATATGCACCACCATAACCTTCACCACAATCTTCCCATGCAAACCTAAGTTCGTCAATGGATAATGATAAAGTTCTTCAAGTACTAACTACTTTGACTCAGGGTTTACAAAATCAAGCCAAAGACATGGGCAAAATGAAGAAGCCATTTGGGCAGATGGCAGAATTCATCGGACAATTTAGAGAACAAGGCAAACTACCTAGTTCAACCATTATCAATCCAAATAGAGGTTTTGGAAACCGCCAAGGCCATCACTTTGAGAAGTGGTAAAGAGATTGGAACCAATCCAAAAAAGTCCAAACATAGCCAAAAAGAGGACAAACAGCTACTGCTCGAAAAAGAAGAGGTAGACAAGGCCACGACAAGGGAAGAGCAACCATTGCCGCAGCTTCCCAAGGCTCCTATACCACCCAACTTAGGTAAGGTTGGTTCGAATTCAATTTATTCTAAAACTATTCCACCAATTGTGCCTTTTCCTCGCATGTTTATTCAATCTAAGAAAGAAGAGAATGAAAAGGACATCTTAGAAACCTTCAGGAAGTTACAAGTCAATATCCCATTTCTTGATGCAATAAAGCAAGTTCCAAAGTATGCCAAATTTTTGAAAGAGCTTTGTGCAACAAGGAGATGGATTTCGAATAAGGAAATGGTACAGGTAAGTAAGAATGTCTCTGCAGTTTTGCAAAGAAAACTGCCCCCTAAATGCAAAGATCTAGGTAATTTCACAATCCCTTGTGTTATTGGTAATACCAAGTTTGAACATGCTATGTTAGATTTAGGTGCTTCCATTAATGTAATGCCATACTCTATCTATGCATCTAGGAGAGCTTAAAAATGATGGTGTTATTATTCAATTAGCTGATCGTTCTAATGCATATCCGAAAGGAGTTTTGGAAGATGTTTTGGAGCAGGTAAACCACTTGATTTTTCCAGCAGATTTTTATGTGCTTGACATGGAAAATTTGGCCCATTCTACATCATTGCCAATCTTACTTGGAAGACCTTTCATGAAAACAGCCCGAACCAAGATAAATGTGTTCAAGGGGACGTTAACAATGGAATTTGATGGTGATATCATTGATTTTAACATTTCTGAAGCTATAAGGTATCCTATTGATGATCATTCTTGTTTCTCTATTAATGTATTTGATTCTTTGGCGTAAGAATATCTTAACTCCTTGGAGAGGGATACCTTTGAAACAATCATTGCTAAAGGAATTGGACTCAAAACCACTGTGGCCGAGCCTAATCATGCAACAATTGTTGATATGGTAGCTGCCCTTAAGTTATTGCTACAACACATTGGTAAGCCTCCAATCCCAATTCTAATTCCCGTTTCTATTAATAAGTTGTTACCTTCAATGATTCAGGCACCTATTCTTGAGCTTAAACAATTGCCAAATCATTTGAAGTACGTCTTTTTGGGAGATAAAGAGACTTTGCTGGTCATAGTCTTTTCAACACTCACGGCATTAGAGGAGGAAAAAATGGTTTGGGTGTTGAAAGAGCATAAAACAGCCATTGGATGGACTTTGGCCAACATTAAGGGAATTAGCCCTACAACATGCATGCATCGCATACTTCTAGAGGAGGGGGCTAAACCAACTTGAGAGGCTCAACGTTGACTTAACCCTCCAATGATGGAAGTTGTGAAAAAAGAGATTATCAAGCTTCTTGATTATGGAGTGATTTATCCAATTTTGGATAGTCGTTGGGTTTCACCGGTTCAAGTAGTACCAAAGAAATCTGGAGTCACTGTGATAAAAAATGAAGAGAATGAACTTGTGCCCACTCGAATCCACACAGGTTGGAGAGTTTGCATTGACTATAGGAAGCTCAACGCCACTACAAGGAAAGACCACTTTCCTCTACCATTCATTGATCAAATGCTTGAAAGGTTAGCTGGTCACTCTTTTTATTGCTTTCTTGATGGTTATTTGGGATATAATCAAACTGTTATAGCTTTAGATGATTAAGAAAAGACTACTTTTACTTGTCTATTTGGTACTTTTGCTTATCGTCGAATGCAATTTGGTTTATGTAATGCACCAACCACTTTTCAAAGATGCATGGTAAGTATCTTTTCATATTTTGTTGAGAAGATTATTGAAGTTTTCATAGATGATTTTAGTGTCTTTGGTGATTTTTTTGATGATTGTCTAACTAATCTCACTTTGATATTGCAACGCTGCATCGAAACTAACCTTGTGTTAAACTGGGAAAAGTGTCACTTCATGGTAAAACAAGGCATAGTTTTAGGTCATATAGTTTCAGAAAAAGGAATTAAAGTAGATAAATCTAAAATAGATCTTGTACGCTACTTACCCTCTCCCACTTCAGTAAGAAAAGTTCGTTCTTTTCTTGGATATGCAGGATTCTATAGGAGGTTTATCGAGGATTTCTCAAAGATTTCAACACCCTTGTGCCGACTTCTACAAAAGGATGTGCCGTTTGTGTTTGATGATGAATGTGAGAAGGCATTCAATCACCTCAAAGAGATGCTCACTTCGGCACCTATCATTGTTCCACTCGATTGGAATCTTCCGTTTAAGCTTATGTGCGATGCTTCAGATTATGCTTTAGGGGCTGTTTTGGGACAAAGGAAGGACAAGAAGCCGCATGTCATCTACTACACTTCTCGGACCTTGAATGATGCTCAATTGAATTATTCCACCATTGAAAAAGAACTCCTTGCTGTTGTGTTTGCTTTAGATAAGTTTCGTTTTTATTTACTGGGTACTAAAGTCATAATTTACTCTGACCATGCAGCTTTGAAGTACTTACTCACAAAGAAAGAAGCCAAGCCAAGGCTTAGTCTCAGGATGCTTCTTCTTTAAGAGTTTGACGTAGAAATTCGGGACAAAAGAGGATGCGAGAATGTAGTAGTTGACCACTTGAGTAGTTTGGTACATGAAGAATACCTTCTACCTATTCTAGAGGCATTCCAAGATAAACAGCTGTTGACCATTAAGGTAAGTGAGCCATGGTATGTTGATATTGTGAAGTATATTGTGTCTAAACAAGTTCCAAACACCATAAATAGGAACCAACACGATAAACTTAAAAAATAGGCACGATTTTATGTGTGGGATGACCCTTATTTGTGGAAATATTGCCCTGATCAAATTATTCGTAGGTGCGTGCATGATTCTGAATTTAATTCAATTTTAACTTTGTCACACTTATGCTTGTGGAAGTCATTTTGGTACTCAACGAACAACACTTAAAGTTCTAGAATGTGGATTTTATTGGCCTACTATATTTGAAGGGAAATTATGAGATTTCATGCGGGATTTCTAGTGACTAGCATGCATATACAATTCAAAATTTATATACGAAAGCAACAGAACTATTTCAACATATATTATCAAAGCTTTAGTCATGCAAATCCCCTTCAAGATACATAGGTTTATGTAAGATGCATCATAAATAAATTTATATAAGAACAAAGTTTAGGAGTAGTTTTATACCTCTTGATCTAGATCTTAGACCAAGGATGGACCACCTCCAAGCCCTTTGCTCCTTGAACTCCTTGAGCCTAGCCTCCTTCCTTGCCTCCTCCACTTTGTTTAGAATGAGTGCTCCTAGGTTCTCTTCAAGTTTCCAAAATTGAAAACCTCTAAAGATCCTCACCCACTAGTGTAGTGAGAAGGATGAAGGAATAACCAAAGGGGTGAAAAAATGATTAGCTAAACCCCCCTATGGTGGCCGGCCCTTTGAGTGTTAGAGAGATATTTTTCTTTTTCTCTTTTGTTCTTTAACACTTCAAAAAACCCTAATGAAACATTTGCTATAAAGTTCCTTTTATAGCCAAAAAGAAACAAGTCAACATTTGACATTTCTCTCCCTCCTTTGGCCGACCCCTTTGTGTTGTTTGGGCTTTGGGCTTTTATTTATTTCAAGTCATCCAATGCTTGAATAAAAGCCCAATGGGTTTAGGCCAAATGGGCCCAATTAAACCCGAACGTTTCTTTAAGCCCAAAACGATCTTATATCGCTTTTATGATTTCTTTAGACTTTCTAATTTATCACAACACTTAATTAATCCAATTAATTATTTCCATCATCCATTAATTACTCACTACAAGAGTATTGGTGAACAATCGTTTTAGGTTCTAATTAGCAAGGCAGTGAGGTGATTGACACCAATCCAATTGATTATATTTAATCCAATCACTTAGTGAATTAAAACTTACTTTTAATTCACCTTCTTCTTTGACGACTACATTTAATCATCGAGAAGAACTCACAAGCCATGAGTGACATCTAACCATATATCATGGCTACCCAAGCTAATGTAGAAGTTGTTCGGAGAACCTATTCAGTTGGAATTACAATGTAATTCGATCATTCTTTAAAACAATACTCTCAATCACATCATTAGGGTATGGATCTATTATGTCAAACCCCTAATGTGATTATTCCTTCTTATATGATTCAATTGAGTCGTATATGAACGCTTTCCTTTATTACGCTCGATACTTCGGCCGAAGATTCCAGAATCATATCTTAGAGTATTCATCCTCTCTTAACGAGGATTAGAGATTCCTTGTTGCGCATTCACTTGCCTTCATGACTAAGTGGCTTAACCCCGACTATGCCGTGGACACCCGCGGATGGAGTGACTTTGACATAATCAAAGATCAAGTACTTAACCACAAGACAACGATGATGCCTTAGGTCAAAGGACTACTTACATTATTCCAACCATTAGAGTTACTTGCTTGACATGTGAGTAGACCTCCATGCAAGTACTCTCGTTCGATTGTGTTCAGTGAACTCATTGCCTTAATGAGCACCTACATACTTGTCTTAGTGTCACCACACGAATGGCATGAGACTTTCCATCCTTTTAATTGAAGCGGACATAGTATGTACCGGTCTATGCATTGTCAGTATCCTTGTGGACATGATGGTTATGTGAAGAAGGTCTCTGTAGTCTAACTTCATTAGATTACTTCTTCAATCGATCCATTGTCCATGGATTCACTATTTAGGACATATATCGTTTATAGAGATAGTCATAAATAGTATCTTTGCCATTTGATGTATAAGAGTCATCTATACATCTATTTATTGTCCTGAAAGGTTTCTTCCAAAGATTGACTTTCAGGGCATATTTCCAACAATATTTAAGGATGCTAGAACTTTTTGCATGACTTGTGATCGTTATCAAAGAACAGGCAATATAGGTTCAAGAGATCAAATGCTGCAAACTCCTATATTTTCTGTTGAGATTTTTTATGTTTGGACCATTGACTTCATGGGTCCTTTTCCTTCCTCACATGGTTTCAATTATATTTTACTTGTTGTAGATTATGTTTTGAAATGGGTGGAAGCAAAAGCCACCTGTACTAATGATTCCAAAGTGGTTGCAGATTTTGTCAAAACTAACATCTTTGCCAGGTTTGGAATGCCAAGAGTAATTATAAGTGATGGGGGTTCTCACTTTTATAATCGAAACATAGAGGCACTGCTCAAAAAGTATAATGTCACACATAAGGTTTCGACACCTTATCATCCTCAAACAAATAAGCAAATCTTGGAAAAGACAGTTGGACCAACTCGAAAGGTTTGGAGCTTGTATTTGAATGATGCATTGTGGGCATATCGTACTACCTACAAAACACCAATTGGAATGTCTCTTTTTTGGCTCATTTATGGGAAACCATGTCATCTTCCAGTTGAGTTAGAGCATCGGGGCACATTAGGCAGTCAAGACTTTCAACATGGACATTGATGCTACTGGTCTTCATAGGAAGTTACAATTGAATGAGCTTGAGGAAATTCGGAATGAGGCTTATGAGAACGCTCATATTTACAAAGAGAAAACAAAGGTTGTCCATGATAAGATGATTTGTAGTAAGACATTTTCTGTAGGGCAGAAAGTGTTACTTTTCAACTCCCGCCTTTGATTGTTTCCAGGTAAGTTGCGTTCTAAATGGATTAGTCCGTTTGTTGTTACTAATGTCTTTCCTTATGGTGCAGTCCAAATTCAAAGTTTAAAGACGGGACATGAATTCAAAGTGAATGGACACTATTTGAAGCCTTATTATGAGTGTTTTGAGGAGCATGTCGTGGAGGATGTACCCCTTCATGCCGTTGGCCCTAGTGAACCTTAAATGATGGTATCGTCCAGTTGGAAGATGTTAAAGCAAGCGTTTCTTGGGAGGCAACCCATGTGTTCAACTAAAGAGACAATGGACTTTCCGGCTCCAACAACCAGATTTGCTCTCTTTTATCCTTTTGTTTCTTATTTTTCCTTTGCCATGATTGTCTTGTTTGCTAGTTATATTTTGTTGCTTTCTTGTTTATGTTTACTTTTGAAACATTGAGGACAATGTTTGGTTTAAGTGTGGGGGGGGGGGGTAAACATATTGGCTTTCATGACTTATTTTCGAATTTTACCACCTATCACTACTAATGTTGTTATTCACTGTTTTGAAGTGTTTTATTGTGTGTCATAAAAAAATTAGAAAAAAAAAATCGAAAAGTTTGAGAAAATACCAAAAAGAGTCGTTTTTGTTGCTTGTTTGTGTCTTAGGTTACCTTCCAACACAATGATGAGGATTTGGTTTTTAATTGCATGACTGTTAAAGAAAGTTACAAACATGGGTGGAAGTTTGATATGCTCTTTGGTTAATATTTAGTTGTAGTTGTCATTTACGAATTCACATGCAATTACAAAGAAAAAAAAATCAGTTTTTGTAACATGCTTGAAGGAAGAAACTCAAACTAACGCTACAACCCTATGAGACTTGAGCCTATTCTTTGTTTGGAGAGTTATTAATCTGTGATATTTTTGCTTTCTAAAGTCGTTGCATGATCCCATTATTTCCTTGCTTGGTTGCTACTTGGAATGCTTTTTCATCGTTTTAGTTCCAAACACTAGAACTCATGCCTGTTTCATTCAAAGCTTAAAATTGATTGCATGACAAATAACAAGATGAAGTTGTTTAGTTACCACCAGAGCTAAAAAGCCTTATCCCTTGCATATGTTTTGTAGGTTTAACCCCTTTGAGCCTTATTTAGCCTATTTTCTTTGTTAGCCTGCATTATCCCTACCTAGCCTAGCATAGGAATATCCATACCCTTGTTCTTAAAGAATAGTGAAGCCTGACTTGTTGGGAATTCCTTTTGATCTACGATCTGCAGAGAAATAAGTGTGGGGGGGGGAAGGATTTGTTCTTTTGAATCCGGTGAAGTGTATGTTTTATGTTTCAAAAAAAAAAGAGAGAGAAAGAAAAATGTTGAGAAAGAAAGAAGAAGAAAAAAAATTGAGAAAAGAAAAAAAAAGAGGTTGAAAATAAGTGAGAATGAGTGCATAAGTGTTGGTTGTTGAAGAAGGGTCAAAAAATGTGAATCTGACCCTAAATGTTGTACGATTCTTCCCTTTGTGTTTAAAGTTGGGTACTGCAATCAAAAGTTGAATTCTAAGTGTTGATTTCATTACTTTGCTTACTATCACTTTAAGAACCTTTGTTTATCCTTGATCTTTCTTTGTTAGCCAATACCTTAGTCCCATTACAACCCTAGACTTTTATCTTGTTTGTTATGTGTTTCAATATGTGGAGTTTGAAATTAGTACGAGCATATGGAATCCCTGGTTCTCGCTTCTAAGTAGTCGCATTCCATTCATGAGATCATATACATGTTGTATTAATAATTTCAGAAAGTGCCTTCTTTGTTATAACATATGTGAGTGCTAGTCTACATGTTTACATCAATCTTCTCACATATACTTAGTATAGGGAGTATAGTCAGAAGTGAAAATAGAGAGTATATCCAGTGAGGAATTGAGTGAAATCTCTAAGGCATGTTACTACTTTCAAATGTTGTTTTAATTGATTAAATGTGAGCTAGTGAGTGGTTACTATGGTTAAGTATAAGCTCAAGAGTAAGGATGGCTAAAATCTATGTGAGTAGTGATTTTTAATATGTCCTGTTTCAATCCCTGAGGTAATTGTTGGAAGGTTTAGGTTTTGTTTTGTTTTCTGTGTTTTGCTCAGGGACTAGCAAAAGCTAAGTGTGGGGAATTTGATAAGAGCATATTTATGCGACTTTGTTATCTTATTTCTTTGCATTTGCTTAGTTAATTTCCATTTATTATCGTAATTTAAGTTATTTTCGTATTATTGTAGGTCAAATTAGTAAAGATGACCAGGGTCGGTCTAGAGATTTTTGAGGCCCGGGGCGACGCTAAAAAATATGCCTTAACTTCACATAAGAAAATTATTTATTTTCACATAAAAGACATTGATAAAATTATACTTCGAAAAACATTTCAAACTCAATTAATTTTTAACATAGAAAGACTAATTTATTTTGTATCAAGAGAAGGAAACCAAAAAACTCCTGGCTTACAAGTAGATAAATGAGTTTTGTTTTCCATCTGAACTTTTAAAATGTTTTTGTATAAATCGTGAGATGTTTTTTCTTATTTACTAACCTTGTCAATATGGGACTAAAAACATAATAATGTTTTCGAGTCTCTAATTGATATGTATAAGTAATGAATGGGCATTAAATTAAACCTTATGATGACACGTCATATGATTTGTAAATTTGTTCTAAAAATTTGGTCTACTCATTACTGTTTGTTGAATATTAGACTTGAATTGGAACAAATATTTAAAAATAGCAACCCATATAGCTACTAGCTAGTAACTAAAAATAAATTAACAGCCAAATAAAAATTTGTTAAAATTGAAAAAATAAACACGCACATAGCATTTCTAACTTAGGACCTCTTGTTAATTTTAAACAACAAAATCATTGCTTTTAATTAAACTTCTTGAGAATTTAACCAAAATTTATAAATTTATACTCTTATGAAAAAAAAATTGTAAAAATTGGAAAGTAAATAAGCACATGTGGTGTCTTGAACCCAAGACCTTCTCATTAATTTCAAATTACAAAACCATCACTTCCAATTCAATTCCTTTGTCATTAAACCAACTTTTTTAAATTTATACTCTTATAAAAACATATATAAATATACCACCGAATAATTTTGGTGCCCCCAATTTTTTTGGGCCCTAGACGGTCGCCCTACCTGCACTGGGCATGGGCCAGCCCTGAAGATGACAATAAATGGCTAAATGGAACAATTTGGAGCAGCTTTGGACTTGGATTGGATAACATGCGTGTGGAGCAGTGGGGTGATAGGAGCATATTTATGCGACTTAGTTAGCTTGTTCTTGTGCATTTGTGTTGTTATTTCTTAGTTAATTATGTATTTTAAGCTATTTTCGTGTGTTTGTAGGTCATAATAACAAAGTTGGCAAGAAAGTGCATTTTGGAGCATTTTGGAGCATTTTTTAGCCAAGATTAGATAGTGCAAGCATGGAGACATGAGGATGGACGTTTTTGAAGATTTGAAGGCTAGAAATCAGCATGTGTGTGCGCAAGTGTGTTGACCTACAACTCCAAACATCCATCCACGACACCCATTACATCCACTCATTACCAAACATCCACCCACTACACCTATTACATCCACTCATTACCAAACACTACTCATTACCAAACACTCATCCACTACACCCATTACATTCACTCATTACCAAACATTCATCCACTACACCCATTACATCCACTCATTACCAAACATCCACCCACTACACCCATTACATCCACTCATTACCACAACACTCACCCACTACACCCATTACATCCACTCATTACAACTCTATACACTCCTCTCCCTAGCCTATAAATACATCCACCCTTCACCATAATTTGGGGGCCATCATCCAAAGATACCACATCATCTACACAACTTTCCACCCTTCACCATAACTCACCTATATCCATCCACCACCACAAGAGACCATCTATTCACCACTCACACCTTGGTGCCGCATATTTGCAAGGAAGAAGGATTGCTTGGAGTTGTGCTAGTCATTCAATTTGGATTGCTGGAGCATTCTAAGTGTATTCTACTTTGGTTTTCAATGTTTAATTTCAATTGTTTCTGTTTAATTGCAAGTATGAGGAACTAAACCTCTTTTGGCTAGAGGAGAATTCGAAACCATGAATATATTTGCAATATGAATTGATTTCTTCCAATTGTGATTTGATAAGTTGTGATTGCAATTCAATTATCTATTTTATTCATAACGGATTTGTGTATGTTTATTAAGAATGCATACTTAGTTTTCATGCATGAATTTGATGCTAGGATATAAATAAGTTTCACCTAATCGTTACAAGTTTATATTCATGAGTAGTGAAGGTTGCTTGTCACAATCGCGTTAATTGACTTCTTGGCAAACGTATCATGCATTCATAGTTACAATTGTCTCGTCAACGCTTATGATTTTCATGGAACGTAATGATCTTTAATTGTATCTCTATTATGCATTCATATAGGGGACTTTTAGAGAATGATTTGGGTTGTCGCATGCATTCATCCAATTCAATGAAAAAAGAAAAATCTGAGGGTTAATTTGTGCATCACGGTTAATCTGGGGTGTTGAGCATCATAGTTTATTGAAAAGCAATTGGAGATTGATTTGTATGCAAGTGTGTCATGTGTGGAGAAAGACCTTCTAGCTAGCCCATCATACATCCAAAACAACCAATTTCGTGCAAATCTGTTTAGTTCTAGTTTCTGTTTTATTTTACTTTATTTTCGTCCAAAACCCAATCCCCCTTTACTTTTAGTGTATCTAATTAGTTAGAATCTGTTTTAGTTTGTGTTTTTAAGTGTTTTGAGTCTATAGAGTCTAGTTAAGTGTTTTTAAGTTTCTTTTTGTAAGTCAGTTTAGTTTAGATTAGCAATCCCTCCTAATCCCCGGTCCAGAACGATCCCTACTTATACATATACTACAATTGTCAAAAGAGGGTTTAATTTGAGTGCTTAACTTTCATCGCATCATGGGGCTAGACGTTTTTGGTGTTTAACATGTGCTAAATATGTGCTAAACTCTGGAGGAATCAAATTTCGAAGCTTGGAAGACAAGGAAAGATATAATCTTATCGAACCTTAATTATCCAGACTTATCTTATCTTATCCAATTTACCTTATCTTATCTTACCTTATCCAAACATTATCGCATTTTGTACAACATTATCTCATATTATCTCCAGCTGCAAAAGAAGTCCTTATCCTATTATAAATATTTCCCATTTGATTCTAGGAGTCCTAATCCATTCAAACACCCTAATCCTTTTTCTCCTTGGTTTCTTTCGAACCCTACCATATATATATGTATTTCTGCCGCAACAATTGGAGAGAAGACTTGTGCCGCATGCCTTATTCAAAGCTTGTGCCACAACCTGTAAGGATCAGAGAAGAAGGAGTGTGCCGCATATTGCATTCAACCATTGGAGAATTTCAGAGTTCTTTTTATCCTTGTTTTGTTTCAATGTTTATTTTAGATTGCTTTTCAATTATGATGAACATGTGTAACTAAATTTCTTTTTAGCTAGAGGTGAATTCGAAGCCATGATCATATGTTTTATATAAATTGATTACATCCAGTTATTGTTTCATAAAACATGAATGCGATTTACTTATCTGTTTTATAGAGAACTTATTCTTGTATGTTTATTAAGGATGCATACTTAGTTTGCATGCAGGGATTTGATGCTAGAATATAAAGGAATTTCACCTAATCGTTATGAACTTATATTTATAAGTAGTAAAAGTCACTAGTCATGATTGAGTTAAGTAAATCCATGGTAGGAGTATCATGCTTTTCATAGTTACGAATGCCTTGTCAATGTTTATGATTTTCACAGAACTTAATGACCTTTAATATGTGTTTCTATCATGCTTTTCACAGTTAAGGAACTTGAGAAAGATAATTTGGTTGCGTCGCTGAGTCCAATTCAATGAACTTAGGAAAGTCTAAGAATTAATTCGTGCATTCACAATTAATTTGGGGCATTGTCATTCATGGTTTATAGAAAGAATAACTGGAAATCGATTTACGTGCATATGTTTCATGTGTAGAAAAGAATCCCCTAGCTAGCTTTTCACCCATATTCCCTTTACAACTCAATTTAATTACTGCTATTTACTTTTGTTTCTTAAAATTCGTCAAAAAACCCCATCAGTTCTTATTTTGTGTTAGTCTAGCTTAGTTTTCAGTTTTTAAGTTTAATATGAGTTGATTAGCATCCCTCCTAATCCCCAGCCTAGAATGATCTCTACTTGCTCATACTACAATTGTCGAAATTATAGTGAAATCGACATCTCCCCTTGAGCCATGTGAAGTGTGTTAGTCCTTGAACACCAATGCTCAAAGAACTCATGAAGGACGGAAGGATGATGATCATAACTAAACAAAGATGCGTATACGGCATGATAAAGGCCCACGTTAGTAAGCACATCTTTGGATCGGCTCATGACATCTTTAAGCTACTCCTAGTAAAACTCACCAAAGACAACTTCTCCAGTAGTTGACAAGGTGCTATTCCAAGTCATAGCTTCGCTACGGATGCGAACACCAAGAAGCTCAAATGAAGCCAGTGGATTGTCATGAACCTGGTGCGAAGGATTCAAGATATGAATCAAATGACAGTATAGCATATAAGCACGTATATCATCCCACAGAGATCGAATTGATTCTAAAATCTTACTAACTAAATTGAAACAAACCATAGTGGAGAAGCTTTAATGGAAATAATATGAAACTTTGAAATTAACTAAATTAAAATAAAGCTTGAAAATAAAATGCATGTAAATTCTAAATTGAAACATAAGAAAAGAAGACCTAGTGATGTGAAATTTAACTTACACTCAAATTAAACCCTATTAAACATGTAATTGTAGTATTAAGTAAGTAGGGATCGTTCTAAACTAGGGATTAACTAGGGCTGCTAATGAACACAAATATGACTCAAAAACACAAAACTAAACACTTAAGACTTAAAATTGACTCAAACTACTCAAAACAGCACAAATAAGTGAAATTGACTCAAAACTAACTCTAGGGAGTTAATTAGATGAATTTAAGACTACTAAGACTCAAAACACTAAATTGGACAGATTTAAACACTTTTCTAACTAATCTGAGACACTTAATTAAAAGGGGGATTGATTTGGACAAAATTAATTAAATTGAACATATTGCAAAACTAAATCAAACTAGGTACGAAATCAGGTGAACTAAATGGTGAAATAGGCTAGTTAGAGGGTCCTTCTCCACACATTACATATGCAAACAAACCAGTTTCAAGTTATTATTCCTTTAAACCATGAATGACAACACCCCAAGTTAACTGTGACATCACAAATTAACCATCAGATTTTCCTTATTTCATTGAATTGGACAGGATACGCATCACAACCAAATTATCCATCTCAAGTTCCCTAACTATGAAAAGCATGATAGAAAACATATCAAAGGTCATTAAGTTCTTTGAAAATCATAAGTATTGACGAGGCATTCGTAACTATGAAAAGCATGATACTCCTACCAAGGATTTACTTAACACGATCATGACTAGCAACCTCCACTACTTGTGAATATAAGTTCATAACGATTAGGTGAAACTCCCTTATACTCTAGCATAAAATTCATGCATGCAAATTAAGTGTCGACCCTCAATTAACACACATAAACAAGTTTTAATAACTCAGATAAGCAAATCACATTCAAGACTCAAGAAACAATAACTGGATGTCATCAATTCATATAAAGCATATAATCATGGCTTCGAATTCACCTCTAACTAAAAAGAAATTAGTTCTTCATGTCTTTGAAAACATAAAACCAAATTAAAACAAACATTGAACTAAAACTAAGGATAGAATACACTTAGAAACGTCCAGCAATCCAAGCTTGAATGGCAGGGCATGACTCCAAGGTGAAGGAAATTTTGCGAAAAACATGTTCATTTGAGCAACATCTAAAGCATTCGATTAACAATTAAAAGGCGGAATAATGCTTGCATGCACTCAAAAACAAAACATTAACCATGAAATTCAAAGCCTAGTAGATTGGTGAACCTTGACTCAACTTAAAACAACATTTGTTAGTTGAGAAATTATACCTTTGTAGATTCCTCTTTGCATAAGCAAAGGCTAATCACCCAAAGAGAGGGTCTTCATTCCTTTCATCTTAGATCTATGGATTTGGATGGATGAAATGGTTCTCCAAGTTCTCAAAATTGAGAACCTCTAAGTCTCTTCACCAAGGTTAGATTGGAGAAGAAATAAGTAACCTTGGAGTAGTAAGATTGCTAGCTAAACCCTCCAAGTAGACCGGCCACTTTAGAGAGAAAGGAGAGCTTATGTTCTCATCCTTTCCCCAAAAGAAAACCCTAAATGAATTTTGGCTATAAAGTCATATTTATACCTTAATTCATTGGAGTGGCAAACTTGTAAATAAGTCCAAAACTCACTCCATCTCTAAATGGCCGGCCTTAGGGTATTATTGGGCTAATTGGGCCTTTGTGAATCATTATTCATTAAGTTGTCATACAACTTAAGTCAATGGGCTTGACGTTCAAAGCCCATTGGGCCTTAAGGTCCAAAACTATCCCGAGGTCTTTAACGAACTTATTTGTTTGATTAATTAACATATTAATTAATCCTTGCCATAAATAATTAAACCATTTAATTATTCTTACTCATCTCCATTGTTTCTTCAATCTCCACCTTACACGGTGTACGATCCATTAGGTTCCTTTTAGCGAGGCAGTGGGTGATTAAAACCATTTCAAATCGATTGTGAATTGAAACTTACTTTCAATTCTCCCTTTACTGATTATACACGTTTAGGGCTTTCACAAACCATGAGTGACACCTAGCAGCATATCATGGTTACCCAAGCTAATCAGAAGAGGTGGAGAACCTATTTAGTTTAGGATTACAAATGCAATACGGTCTTTCTCTAATACAATACTCTTGACCACATTGTTTGGTTTGATAGTTTATTCATGTCTACTATCCAATGTGATTCGTGTGCTTATATGATTACCTTGAATGTGATTTGGAACGACTTCCTAAATCTCATTCATACTTTGGCCAGAGATTCTTAATCATATCATAGAGTATTCTCCCCCAAACGGTTTGAAGGTTAGAGATCCCTTGTTGCGCATTCACTTGCCTCCATGACTAAGTGGCTTAACCCCGACAATGCCGTGGACACCCGCCGATGGGGTGACTTTGACATAATCAAAGATCAAGTACCTAACCACAAGACAACTATGATGCCTCAGGTCAAAGGACTACTTTGCATTATCCCAACCATGAGTTCTCATGTGACATGAATATGAGAACTCTTCGTTGATCGTGTTCAGTGAACTCATTCTCTATTGAGCACCTACGTACTTGTCTTGATGTCACACACACCAATGACTCGGACTAGTCACTCTCCCTGAGAGAAGACACAGCACGTACTGATCTTAACGGACTGTCAATGCCCAATTGGCAATCCTATGAGAAGGAACGTTTAGGATGTGTCTACGAAAGAATGGTCTCATGAATCTAACTTCTTTAGATCGCATTCTCCCAATCACATATTCCTTGGACTTATCGTTTAAGCGTATAACATTTATATGAGACGGCTCAAACAATAATCTTTGCCCTTGATATTAAACTAGATTAGTTTAACATGTGAAATGTCCGTAAAGTATCATCATATGATTGGTTTTAGGGCACATTTCCAACAATCTCCCACTTGCACTAGAGCCAATCAACTTGGTCATCAGTGATGATACCTCTTCTGTAGTCATTTCATAAATGGCTGAGTAGTAGGCTTAGACAATGGATATCTATATGTTATCCATAGAAGCAACCTTGAGAATAACGACGTCACCATTATACATGATTCTTAATCATGTGGTTCAGTCTCTCATTTGAGTTCAGATCTTGATGAGACCTTGATTCCCCGGCTGGAGCTATCGCCCCATTAGTGTCAGACACTTTCTGGTTGGAATCGAATAGAGAGTTCATAAATGAACTTTCCCATCCAAACAACATTGTTGTAAACTTCTATATGGCAATATATTTTGCATTCATAATGGAACACACTAAAGTCATTATTTTAATGTTTCCATCCAAATATCTCTTTAGTCATAATAAAGAGATATCTGTTTATCTCTTCATTCATAATGAAGAAACATCCAATGATGGATTAGATTCATAATCTAATACATTTACGCTTCCATTACGTTACTCTAATTCTTCCTCGATCTTTGAGGAATTTATCCTTTAGTATTTCTTAAATACTTAAGGACTCACTTGACAGTTGCCATGGTTCTGATCCTGAGCTTGCACTGATATCATCTTGTACCGTTCTAGGTACAACTCATATCAATGTTTTTCATACAATATGAAATACATAAATCACCTTTCTGCGTATGCATAAAGGATTCTATTTACGCATTATTTCTTTGGGAGTCAAAGAGTACGTTCTCTTTGAGAATAGCAACTTCTTAGTCTCACTAGAGTTGTCTTCTTTATTGAAGTTCATCATCATATGAGAAAACTTCCTATCATCTTTTGTCTATATTTAGGGCTTGATATAATCCAATTATATCCTAAAATCTATCAATATAGATTTCCATCCCATGTATATAGACTATGTCTCCCATATACATTCTATCTTCATATAATGTTTTAAAGTCATAACTTTAACGAAGAAGTATTCTTTTCATTTCCAAAATTAATATATCATATATTTGTATATATATATTCAAATTTAGGAACATGATTAACTCCCACTAATCTTTTGTAAACCTAGTAAACAAAAGATTCATTTACATCTTTATGAGAAATCAAACGATTTGATCTTTCTCTCATAAGACGTTTATAGCTCTCACTAGCTTGCTAAGATCCATGATGGTTGGATCTCTACAACTTACATGTCTTGTGATTCATAGTTTTAGACATATATTATCAAGACTATCTTAATAATGGTTTCGGAAACCCATATTATGTCCAAACATTGAATCCCCATTTAGTTGTAGCTAGCAATCTTCGAATTAATTGAAACCAAGACTATCTCAAAGATGGTTTCTTCAAAGTCAACCATTCTCTTTGATTGTAGTCACCTTAAGCTACCAATTAGCTTATGAAGGTTTCATTATTTCGGGTCAAATGGTACTTTACCATTTCCTTGAGTATATATCATATATACACTCAATGTAGTCATAAGGATTTTCATTCTTATTTCTTTCGAATTAAGAGGTGCAACTCTATGACATAGTCATAAAGTTCAAACCATTCAATTGAGACGGTTTATAAATCCTTCTCGACTACCTTGGAGCTTTTGGTATAGGAACTAGGTTGTTATATTTGTTGATTATTATCTTGTCTCTCAAAGAACCCATTCTTTGAGTTCTATCTCTCATTCATTTGCACTTAGGCAAATCATATTGTAAGATTACAATGAACTACCCAACAAAACAACATTTGTTAGTTGGTTTATAGAAGCGATATACAAAAGTTAATTTAAGGATATCCCACAAGATTGTTATCAAACAAATATTGCTCATTAGCACACAACCCCAAATCTTAACATGCTTGAGATTTGTCTTTCTTTCCAACTACATCTTATGGAGTCATGAAAATTTTGGAAGATCTTCTAATTGACAATCATATTGTTTTTAGAAGTATATATCCTATATATGGGTAATAGATAACATCTAACGAACTAAATCTTATTCGAGTTCGTTCTTCTCCTAATGGAGAAATTCATTATCTTATGATGCTATTTTCCTTGATATCTTTCAAGGAAACTCATCTAAAGTGTTACTTTTCCTTGGATCAAATCTAAGGAGGTAAATACTTTAGATGTCTTACTCATCAACTTACATTTCTTGAATTCTTTGAAACCTTTTGCAAAGTATTCGGACTTGTGTTTATTCAAAATAAACTATAGTCCAACCGAGAGTGATCTTCGGTGAATGTCATACAACATGAGTAGTATTATGTTGTGGACAAGTGCTACTAACATCTAAGTGAATTAACCTCAACAACTTTGTGATTCTTTCTTCTTTCCAAAAGAATAAAGATTCGAACATTTCGCCTCTATACAATTTTAATAAGAAGGTATTGGATCCGGATCTAACGATCCAAAGCATCCATCTATGACCAACTCGTATTTTATGTTTTTGAGGTATCACAACTCAGTTGGGATTAGTCACTATCTTGCAACCTTTTGGGTTTTAAGCATCATTATATTCTAAGCAGTTAACACTACCATATCATCTCTACTATAGAGACAATCAATTAGATTACTATAATTCAATCATTGACTAATAAAGAACAATGTTTTGTCAAACAAAACATTCATCCATCTCTACTATAGTGACGGAATTAAGTTCCTTAAAATTGGAATGTAAAGACAATCTTTGGTTTTTCCAATTTCTTTGGTAGTTCATATGAGGAAGTAAGTACTATCTGCTTTCGTAGAGATCTTTATTTTATTCACGTTCCGAATGTGAAGCACCTTTTTCTTCTCTCATATATCTTCTACTTCTTATTAGTCACACTTTTACAACGATTGTAAAACATAGTTACTAATATGGAATCAAGCATTCAAGCAGAAGAACCAACTGTTTTGAACTATTCAAGAACAATTTACAACATCTTCGAAAGGTGTGTTCTTGACACTTGCAAGACATTTCTTGCAAATACCCCTTCCAATGTCCATCCTTTCATAAAGAAAGTTTGTTCCCTTGGAGTTAATTTTATCTTCTTCATTTGACTTCTCCTTTGACTACAATAGTCATGGTCCCTAAACTCCCACTATCTCTCTTGAAACTTATTTCAATTGTGTTATACACATCAAACATTTTGGAGAGCATGTGTTTATTGTTCACTACATAGTTTACAATAAACTTAGTGAACCATTAGGATAGGGACATAAAGGTGAAGTCCTAGCCTAGTTTCCGTCTCGTTAAGTGGTTTATCACTTCAACACTCAATGATTCAAAATCATCATAAGTCCATGTTGATGGACTATTTTTGTCAAACAACCATTATGTTCTAAACATAATTACAAACTTTCAAGAGTTGTTCAAGGCAACTCTCATTTCTTCATACAACAATTTGTAAGTGAAGAATCATGGCACATAAAGTGTCCATGCCCTTGTGCTTACTTCTAAAGTTCCTTGTTCATGTAACAAAGAAACAAGCACTAATGTTTGCATTTAACTAAGAGTTGTTCAAAGCAACTCTTATTTCTTCATACAACAAATTGTAATTGAAGAATTTATGACATTAAAAGTGTTGTCCTCTTTATGATAGACTTTTTCTAACATATTCTTCTAATGATACATTATCAATAGGAAGATTGTGAGGATGAGACTACTTAGGTACATTTACAAGCCATTAAAGACAATCTATGGTTTTGTAGTACCAAGTCCGGAAACTAAAGCTTTCGGCTTTTATTTGTCAAGTGTTGGATAGCGTTTGCAAATATATTGGTAAATAAATACATAACGAATATAAATCGATTGATTTTAAGCCATTTGATCCGGGTCTTTAAATCAAATAGCACCACCCACTATTTTTGGCAAATTCGATATCCCTCATTGGAATTCGAGAGTTTTGGAGGAAACTCTTAGTAGGGTATGGGAGACTCACTACTACCAAGCCCACCTCACAATGATATGATATTGGCTAGCATTAATAATAATGAGAGAGTACGCTTACTCATTTGCATCTCTTGCAAGTACCCATCTTATTTGGCCTCTAGAGAATGTAACCTCACAATGATATGATATTGGCTCCATTGCACTTAGTTAAGTCATTCCCACCATGCAAGTTCGGGAAGGGGTTCAAGAACAACCTCACAATGATATGATATTGATCATTCTCGTTGCCTACCTTTCACAACATCAAGTATGCATATAGACTCCTCCTGAGTGTAAGCACGCACTTTGTACTCCCCCATGATAGGGTGAAGCCGGTGTACGAGTCACAAACGATCGGAGCCTACCACGGTGGAAG
Organism: Malus domestica; assembly: GCF_042453785.1. Taxonomy (NCBI): domain Eukaryota; kingdom Viridiplantae; phylum Streptophyta; class Magnoliopsida; order Rosales; family Rosaceae; genus Malus; species Malus domestica. The sequence goes on along the minus strand of NC_091674.1, from coordinate 13,777,187 downwards.
GCCACGAAAGAGTATTCAAAGCACTCTCACGCTTCTCAACTTAATAATGGTTTGGTTGAGGGTTTTTAGGTCTCATCACATATAAATATTCATTTTAATCTTTATTAAAACAATTTTGGTCCTATTACAACTATTGGTCCATTTGATTGAATTTAGTTGTATATAATACTCCCACTATGCTTATAAAACGGTTTTTAAAGCAAGAGTATATGATACTACTAACATAAACTTTGCATTCGTTTGATGGACTATATAGTTGCCTTAAGGCCTTATGATGACTATGAACCTTTGTTTAGATTCAACACGAGCCTAGTGTTGAATCTCGGTCTAGGGATGGTGATTGATTTTAGTTACGCGTTTAATCACATTAAGGCGTGTTGTCTTAGGGGCGTTGGACCCTCTACTCCATTTTCATGCATATCAAATAATACAAGAAAGGAGTACTTCAAAGTAAAGATGAGCTTATGCTCTTTACAACATTTGAATAAAACAAATTACTTTAAAGTAAAGAAGAGCTTATGCTCTTTTACAACATTTGATCAAATCAAATTACAACCAAAATCTAATCTACACATTCCCATGGTTCAAACAAAATTGAAACGGCCTTTCACATAACTCAATTATCGTAGGGTTAGGTTCATAATCACCCTTTAATTAATTAACACTTTAACTAATTAAATTGAATGCAACATTTTCATTTGGTTTTTGTATCCATAGAATTGATTTAAATGGAGCTAAATGAAATGAAAATCCAATTCTCATTTAAAGAGACAAAACCATTTTGTTCTCAACCTAATTTGGGCCAAAATGCAATAACCTTAACTTTTTGGGCTATGTTGCAAAACTTAAACTTTTGAGCTCATTTTGTAAAAACACAAAAGTCCACTACTTCATGTAATTACAACTAGAACCCAAAAATTTCAACAAATTCAAAAACTTCATTAAAGGAACAAAACAATTTGTCCTTTAATGATTTTGGGCCTTTACGTAAATACGTAAACTTTTGGGTCAAACTACAAATTACACATAAGTACCAAAACTTTATGTAATTGCATAAAAGCCCCAAAAACCCCCACTTGTAGGGTGGCCGGTTTTGGAGAGAAGGGAGTGATGTGTGTGTTGATTTGTAGTTTTAGACATAAAGTCATGCAAGTGGTGTGTGTGAAAGGGAATTAATCCTTACACACCCACCAATATTTCTTACACCTTTCTAAATAAATATCTAACATATTTAAACATTTGAAAAGCACAAAACAAAAACTTTATGAAATAAATCAAAACACCAAACTTTTTGTTCTTGGCAAAAATGTCAAGAACAATGAAGAACACTCATGAAAAACTCAAAAAATTTCCATGAACATTTTTCACCCAAAAACATCCCAAAACCATTCAAACTTAAGGGAAATAACATATAACCAAACTAGGGTACATAGGGGTTCCAAAAGTCACTTGAAAACACTTTTAACAAGTCAAACAAGAACCCAAAAATCCACCCTTTGGATTTGGCAGAAAATTCCCAAAAACATGTCACCAAATTTTAGCTCCAATGTTCATGCTCATATGAACTACATCTACAACATTTGAGATGGCAAATTTTCTAACAAAATTTACATTCAAAGAAGCAAGAATAAAGCTTGTAACATATTACAACATTTGAATCAAAGACTATGAACTACAAAACCCAAAAGGATTCACCAACTACTAGACCTAGGCTCTGATACCACTTGAAGGAAAATTTGTGAAAAACATGTTCATTTGAGCAACATCTATAGCATTCGATTAACAATTAAAAGGCGGAATCATGCTTACATGCACTTAAAAACAAAACATTAACCATGAAATTCAAAGCCTAGTAGATTGGTGAACCTTGACTCAACTTAAAACAACATTTGTTAGTTGAGAAATTATACCTTTGTAGATTCCTCTTTGCATAAGCAAAGGCTAATCACCCAAAGAGAGGGCCTTCATTCCTTGCATCTTAGATCTATGGATTTGGATGGATGAAATGGTTCTCCAAGTTCCCAAAATTGAGAACCTCTAAGTCTCTTCACCAAGGTTAGATTGGAGAAGAAATGAGTGACCTTCGAGTAGTAGGATTGCTAGCTAAACCCTCCAAGGAGGCCGGCCACGTTAGAAAGGATAAGATAAGATTGGATAAGGTTTTGGATAATGTTCCTTCTTTTTAGCTGATTCCTTATCTTCTTTGTCTTGGATTTATTTTCTTCATCTTTTCAGCACATTCTTAGCCTCTTGAACTTCAAATTCGTCCATCTATCTTGCTCCACCCATAAGTTATCCATTTGATGTCCAAAACTGCCTCAAAATGCTCCAAATTGCACTTTCTTGCCAACTTTGTCATTTGGACCTACAAACACACGAAAATAGCTTAAATCACTATAATAAACATAAACTAACTACGAAAACGCAAGAAAACAAGCTAATTAAGTCGCATAAATATGGACGGATTTGCCCCTCATTTACTTTAATGTTTTATGATTCTAGTGGGATTGTGCAATGAATTTGCTATTTTGCCCTTCATCATAAGTGATGTGCGTGCCTGTTGCCCGTGTGGCTTTCGTGTTTTATGGGAAAGATGCTTCCAGCATCTTTCATTTCCCTTTTCCTCTTCTTTTCTCCTCTCTCTCCATCTGTGTTTGCCTTTTTTGATCTCTTTATCTCTTTCATTTCAATTCCGATCCAATCGTTTGCGAGTGATTAGTATTGGCAGTCACAAAGGCGCGGTTCTTGATTTCTATCTCGAATCACGATTCCAGTTTTCATCTGTGTGATTTTGGTGAGTTCACTGTTCTTTGTTGTTTAGAACTGAAGCATGTAACGACCCATCCCCAATTATTATGATTTTTTATAATTTTAAAAAGTGAATTTTCAAAAATGCCCTTCAAGACAAATGCATTGACTTTTGTTGATTGCCTTGTCGAGTTACATAAGATTCATTTTCTTGGCGTATCCTCGTAGTACTCGTCGTCGTGAACGCGTGGGTGCAAACGGATCATGATTTGGAGTTATAACGAAAGATATATTAATGAATAAAGTCGAGGGAAATATTGTAAATTTATTTATTTCTAGAATGCTCTAGGTTTTTGGAGCAAAATATGGTGGAGCCACGTGTGTGGCACAGATTAAAAGACAAAAGAGATATGCGATGGAGATGAAGGATAAATGAGAGAAATGAGGGGGATGTGAGGCCAATCAGAAGAGGAGAGAGAACTGAGGTGGCCAATCACGAAAGAAAGAAAGAAAGGAAGGAAAGAAGAAAGGAGGAGGAGAAGGGGAACCAAACCGGATTCCCCTTAACCTGCGAACCCGGTTGCAACCCATAGGTTTTCCGACAAAATTCATCGTTTTTCCGACAAATTGAGCCAACCTACCATTCCTAATCATCATCTCGACCTTTCCTCTAACATTTCCATATCAAATTTGAGGAGATTAGGTTTGGAATTGGGAAGAAATGAACCCATGGGGAATCTCGCCTTTATTTTCAGGCTCACTCACCCTTGTTTTTCACCTGTTGAAAGTTCGTATCGACGAGGATTCATGGCGAATCTTAGTATAGGTGGCTACCTTTGAGGGTATGATCTTTACCCACACTACTGTATTTTACTTATGCTCTAACCTCGTATGTGAAATGGGTTCATCCCCGCTCATAGCGCACTCTTGTCTTTAGGTACTTTTAGGTTTAAATTTATTCACATTTTCTATATCAATACACTTTATGGCTTTGTCACCTTCCAGGTGTCGGCCAGCACAACTCGATTCGAAGTCCTAGTGGACATTCCGGGTCGGGCCTGTCAAAGCATATTCATAAAAAATTGGAGTTATAAGCAATGAGAATTTTTTGCAGGCACAATCTCATCAAAGATTCGTCGAAGGTCCAATTACAGCAACGGATTTTCGAAAAAGGTCACGCTTTACTTTGCACATTTTGTGGGATTTTAATGCAGAAATGATTTTCTTGAGTTGGTATGAGAAAATGGTCAGGTTATGATGCAGGGTCAGTCCAGTATAACTAGGAAGAATCCGACTTTTAATAGCTATTCGATTCTTGCATTTGCCAGTTCTTTTTCCAAATTTGTGGATTTGTTTTGTTCAATTTTAAGTGTTAAAATTTGTCGCCCTCTTTCTTTGTAGGTTTTGTTGTTCAAAATCTTGAGGTTTTTGCTTTGCTGTTCATCGATTATCTGTTAGAATTGTTAATTTTTGCTTCTATTTGGTTGGGTTCGAAATATTTTTCTACTCTTTTGATCTGTCTTTTACAAGAAAGTGTTGTATGTTTCTAGCGGCAAGGGTTTTGATTTTGAATTATTTGTTTTTTTTTTTTTGTGCTGAGTTGGAGGGTGGATATTGCAAAATAATATAATCAGGTTGGAGGCCATTTGAAATCAACTGGGAGGGGAAAGGAGGGGGGGGTGTTCAGGTTTTGCGGATGGTCAAAGAAAAATAGTAGAGAAGGGATGGAAGAAAAATTTAGGATTAGGGGTACGAAAACAGAGGAAGGAAAGAAGAATGTGCGAGAGGGATGGGCTGAGTTCATTTGGACTATGTATTTTTTTTATTTTTCAAATTGATTTGGGGTTTTGTTTGGGTTTTGGGTTGTGATTTGGACTAATTTTTGCAATTTTAAAACCCTAGGGTCACACTTGCATAATGAAGTAGTGGATTGGAAAGTTAGCTTGAGGTCCATAACTTTGCATATTACTGAAGAAGCTACGGAAAGGAGAAAAATGAGAGTTTTTACCGATTTAGAAGATTTCTTTTGTGCGGTTGGATCATAAGTGTAACTGGATAATTCGATTGTCTTCTGATTTTGAGGAAATGGTGATTCTTCTTTTTTGCATTGTTGCCCTTTGTATACATCTGAGATTTTGGATTTAGTCAAATTAGGTGCTCAATCAATTGATTTAATGCCATTTACTTGCCTTTTTTATTTATTCTTTACCTTTTGTTATTCTGATGTAATTCGGTAAGTCATTCTTATTGGACGGTTATATTTTTCTCTTGATTTTGTTTGACATTATTATTTAATCAAGGACAACACTGTTTATACTCAAAAACTGATTAAATAAATTGTGTTTGTTTTTAATTTAAGAGCTGTGACGAAAAATAACTTATTGTCTTTTGAATCTCTATCCTTCAATAATATCAAAGGCCAGACATAGTTTATGTGCTGTATATTCAAATTATTGAAAATACAGAGCATAGCGCAGAAAAGAACCAGGAAACTGCTCTATTAAGTATTAACTGCATGAAATGCTGCACCACAGAAGACTGCACGAACATCTTTTATTGGATCTCCTTTTATATATAGGTAATAAGAAAAAATTATCCACCGTTGTGATAGCGGTAATTTCAGTAAGTGTTCGTAGTCATCATCCTATTGCTTTTGTGGAGGTTTAAAGCAAAACTGAAAGGTAGGATGCACATTTTCCATCCTTCTGGTGGATGAGAGGGGAAATGTTTTAGTTAAGGAAACTGGTAATTGTTCCATGATATATTCTCCTTTCCATTTCGTTTCTGACTTCCTTTTCTTCCTTTTCTGCCATTAGTTGTTAAACAGTCTCTTCATACGACTCTTGTTTTTTTAACATTTATGATTTTTGGTCAGTGTTTATTCCCTCTGGTGTCATCCACCCCACGTCCCCTCTTTGTTGTTGTCCATCAAAAGCAGTCTCATTTGAATGATGAAACATTAAGTTGGCATCTCAAGCAAACGGTATTTACCACTTACCCTTTAAATGAATTTTAAGATCAACTCCCGTTCACGTTCATGTTGGTTTAACAATGTTGTATCATTCATCATATAGTTTCACAAAGATCGTGCATAATTCTTGCTGAAATGGTTCTTAATGTTCAGCTGTCTAAAAATAGTTCTTGAAATTGTATTTTACATTTGTGATCTTGATTACAACTTCCTTCTTGCATTTTGCATGTATATAGATAGTATCACCTATCGTATATATATATTTATAAATTTTACATGTTCTGTACAATTTTGAAACTTGCAATCTTTATGGATATATTTCCAAAATATTTTAAACACAAGTGGCAAAGCACGGGCACCTTTTCTAGTACTCTATACTAAAGTGGAATGAGAAAAACACTGTTCATAAGTAACTGTGTTTTGACGTTTTCACCCTTATTTTTAATGTTTTTGTGATCCTACTTCCTCTATAGTAAAATCCCCAAACTGCCTATAGGCATACGTGTTGACTCCCTGTATACAAGAAAACTATTTTGCACGCGTGGCGTTCTAGCGAAGATTTCTCCTCCACCGCTTCCTTCCTCTTCACCGTTTCTTTTTTACTCCAATTCGAATCGAAACCAAAAAAAGCTCACCCAAATGTTCACACCATCGAGACAAGAAATTGCACCGTGACATTTATCGAGATACTTCCAAACCCAAATCCCTATCTGCCCATCGAGATCAATTTCACCACCAGATTCCTAATGTTCAGCGAACCCAAAACTCACTCACTCTGTCAACAGGTTTTGTGGCCATCAGACGCGTGTAACCCCTTGACCGGAACTCAATCTGCCCACCCAGAAAGAATGACCAAAAACCTGCTTGAGAAAAGCAGCAAATCGGCAAAGCAGTAGCTGGGGGAGGAAGAAGGGAATTTTCTTTTTAAAACCCTAGCCTAAACGACAACGTCTTGCTCTACGTTGTCTGTTCCACAATAGTAGTATTTTCATAGTTATCCTATCCTGAAATTTGATGATCTAATTCGACGTTTTAGGTATAAAATTGAGAAGATTTGAGAAACGTTTGCGCTTGAGGAAGAGGCTGCAAAGAAATCGACCAAAGGAAAGGAAAAACACAAAATAGAAAACATTGGTTATTGGTTATAAAAATTGTACGTTGCCCACCCAAGATAAAATTGTACATGTATGCATCTGCTAATAGTGTTCAAATTTTCACTTGGTCTTTCTTTTTAATTAATTTGTGGACCAATTTTAGTTGCTAATCATTGTTGGAAAGATTAATTAGTCCCATTACTTGAGATAATAGGTGTGTTAAATTGTGGTTACAGTTTCAAACCTACAACAGAGCGCAAGCATCTTTGCTAGTTGACATATAAAACTCAATCTCCATCAAACTCACACCGTTAAAGCAACAAATGTAATAGGATTATTTCTACGGTGTTTTGTTCTTATATAGACATCGCAATTACCTCAACCAGTATTAAGTAGTCTACCACTGGTGAATCAGTTGTTAATTAGTAACACTTGACACGAGAGAACAAGCAGCCCTTTTGTATGGAGTTTTGATTATTTATCAAATATAGCCAAAAATTAACTCTTAATTTCAAAATGTTACTTTTTATAAAAACTTTCAAATATATCCAAAATTTCCCTTAAATAGACACAAATATCCTCAAATTTAACAATTAAATAAATTAAAGGCATTTTAACTATTGTCATCTTAAGCTCCGGTCCAACTTCACCTTCACTTCTACACTCCACCATCACAACCCTATCCACTTTGACCCCTTCATTACTGACACTAAGCGCCGTTACGGTTACCGCAAATGGGAGCAACAGAATTTCTATCATGCCTTCAACGCCTTTTTTCTTACTAATATCATTTTTAGTTTTAAATATAAAAATAGTTTTTAAAGTTAATCCACATGTCGTTATATGATTGTATTTGTGAGATCCAATGCCACATCATCTCACTAACAGAGCAATTGACATATTTTTCATGAAAAAACTAAAATGATCACGATAGACAAATTCAAATAAAGACTAAAATGATTCACGACATACAATTTCAAGAACATTACTATTGATTATTATTAATGGTTAAAGACAATATTAAGGAGTTATATCAATGTCACGAATCATTTTGGCTAAAAGGCTTTTAATTTATTTGATTGTTAAATTTAAGGGTATTTGTGTCTATTTAAGTGGAATTTTGTATATATTTGAAAAATTTTATAAAAAAAAGACATTTTTGTAATTAAGAGTTAATTTTTTGTTATATTTGATAAATACTCTTTTGTATGCCTACCGACTCCAAAACGTCGAATTTCCAAGTGCCGCTTCAGTTCATAGCACGAAATGGCTCTAAACCCTGCATCCCTCTCACTCACTCGTAAAATCCCGTTCCTAAACCGGTTCGTTGGTTGTTCTCGTAGACCCTCTTTGCATTCTTGTACTGTGTCTAGGATTGCAGCAAATCCAGTTCAAATAAGGGGCTTTAGGAGATCTTCTATGTGCCAGTCCCACTCATTTGCCCTGAATTCCGGCATTGAAGTCGGGCTTAAGGACTTGGGTCGTTCTGAAATAGGTTTTAGGCTACTGGGTTATGACCGGTTTCGTCTCTCGGTTGTTTCCGATGGTGGGTCGGGTGGAACTGGTGGAGGCGGCAGCTCTGGTGATGGAAACTATGGCGGCGGAGGTGACGGCGGTGCAAACAGTGAAGGCGGTGGTCGTGATGAAAACAATTGGTCATTGCTTTCGTGGTAACCTTATTTTCAAATTTCAATGTCCAAGCTTTTGTTGCATTGATGTGTATTTTCTAATGATAGCTACAACATTACTTTTGACTGTATAAAACGAAGAATTGAACCTTCTGTACATTTGTAATGAAACAATTCCAATTTCAAAGAATAAAATATAAGATGAAAGTTTAACGGTTAGCGGGATAAAAAGCTTAGAGCCTTTAGTTGAATTTTGGTAAGTATGCAGTTTAAAATGCTCAAGCTTTGTACATTACTCAATATCCTGCATAGTCTTCGACTTGATTCACTTGGATTAAAGAAGCCAATAAATAAGATAGTGCTGACTGCTTGGATTGGTAACAAATTACTTAGGCGTCTTCAATGCAACAAGCATACGATGATATAAACACTTTGGTTGCATATGTATCAAATTTTATGTATACTAACACCTGGTCTTATGTTCAATCCTGAGGATAGAATTAGAATTATGAACTTTTTTCTCAGCTAATCAGTCAGAAAATAAAGTTCCTGTTCAGCATTACCAGCTTGGATTTTGTATATTTTCAGGTATTTGGATCTTCTTGCAAAGTATCCTGTTGCAACAAAAGCTCTGACATCTGCCCTTTTAACTCTTACTGGGGATATAGTCTGCCAGGTAATGTTCCTGTAGTTTCCATTAACAAAATTTGTTGAATGGTTTATCTTTCTTTCTCTGTTTTTCTGTGTTATCTTCAACTTGCATTTCAACATCCTTGGTATGCATTTTTTGTTCAAGATTGCATATATTTTCCTTATTTTTTGTTGTCACTCAAGTATACTTGTACTGGTATAATGTTGTCATCTTACTCTAGGGATTTGTGGATTTTGGGGATGGGGATTAGGGTTGTGGTGTGGTCCCAAGGTAGTTCTGCATACTTGAGTGGGAAACAAGGGTTAAAGGGGGTTTAAGATTCATGTTTCTTTCCCCAAATAGATAATGTGTCGTTGAAAATTTTATAACAAGGCAGCTTGGAGAAAGCACTTTCATGTGTCTAGAAGACAAGTTCATCTGATACTGATAGTTTGTATTCAGCACTCTTAGTTCAAAAATGTTGTTTTAGTCTACTGAAGTGGTCTAGAACCAAACTAGGAATTAATGGGGACTATTAGACATCATGTGATTCTGACAAAAAAGAAACAAAAAACTGTTATCAGGGTGGACGGCTGAGTTGGCAAATTAGATTTGATTTATAAAGAAGAAAATTGGAAGAACAAAGAACGAAGAAGATAAAACTTGATGGGGACAAAACTAATGCTATGATCTCTGTTCCAACAATGGATTAGCTTTGCAAATCTGATTTGGTGCTTGCTAGAACTACATATGTTGAACCCTTGATCTCAGTCAGCTACACAGTTATCCTTATGATTTGGAAATAACATACTGAAGTTTATTTGAACTGGGACTGGTGATCCTAGATTATTCTGTTAGAGTGGTGTTACTTGTTACTTGAGATGCTCAATTTTCTTGTTGTATATCATCTCTCAAATCAAGCTGACTAAGTAGCTGCCTCAAGACCATGGCATTGCATTGGCTCAATCGCCTTTCAAAAGACTAAAGTTTTTCACATGTTGTAATGTTGAAACTTTGAGTGGTTTCTGGTGTGCACAATTATGTACGATTTGTAAGTTATTATACTGAGGGTTGTACCATTTGCAAAATGGTAGTTATCACTTATATTTATGTGATCATACTGTATTCTCTCAGAGTATGACAATGCTAATGTGATTCTTTGCCCCAGCTTGTCATTGATAAAGCTCCGTACCTGGACCTGAAAAGAACGTTCTTGTTTACCCTGTTGGGGCTGGTGTTAGTAGGTCCGACGTTGCATTTCTGGTAACAATTCAAAATTCCATCTGTAAGCCGGAAGTTTAGAATCATCATTATAGTACTGCTTTCATTATTATTGTTATTATTTAAAAACAGATAAGAATAGGATACGAACTTTAGAAACGCACAGTAACTGTCAACTGATATGAATGTATGGGTACATCTTTCTGGTACAAAATTTTAATGTCTGTTCCATCCCTCCTGTACGGCAAGCAGTTTAATTTATCATATGGCATTTTTCACACCATCAGGTTCCCTGGAAAAAATCTAAAATTACATTGGATTTGTAAATAAGTAACCTATCTAATTTCATGGTAATTTTTCATTGTTTCTATGTGTATTTCCTTCTTTGTCATGTTTTGCTCTTGTACGTTTTCATTACACCACCTTTTGTCATTAGGTATTTGTATCTAAGCAAACTGGTAACGATGCCTGGAGCATCAGGTGCATTCCTGCGTCTCGTACTTGATCAGGTGACCTCAAATTCTCATTTGAGGTTATTAAATTTCATGACAAGTGATAGTTATTTTTTCAAATATAACACTGTCTTGTAACTTTCGGGTTAATGTTGCTGCAGTTTCTTTTTGCTCCTATATTCATTGGAGTTTTCTTATCAACATTGATGACGCTGGAGGGAAAACGTTCACAAGTTGTACCCAAGCTTCAACAGGTGGTGTTAAAAGAATCGAATCTATTTGCTTTGAAACCTAATGGAATGATTGTATTTACTTTTGTAAATTTGCATACAAACTACATTTGTTAATATGAAGTATCTGTTTGCGTAGGAGTGGTTTTCTGCTGTGCTAGCTAATTGGCAACTGTGGATACCTTTCCAATTTCTTAACTTTCGGTTTGTCCCACAGCAATTCCAGGTTAGAATGGTATAAAGAAGTTATACATATTTTATGGCTCCTAGACAGAATATGCTTAGGGATATTATTTGGGATATGATAAAGTTTCAGACTGAAGATGCCTAACTGCCCCCGACATCTAATAGTGCCTGCAAGGAGCCAATAGTCTCAACGCACGGGTTTCTTGGTGTCACAGAAGGGACTCTCTTTCTGCCTCTTGATGTTGTTTTGTTTTCCTATTCTTAAACGCGATATACACAAGAAGTTAAAGCCGGTTGCACCCTCCATTATAAACGGATATCAGCCAAACCTGGCTCTGATACCACTTCTTGTGAATATTGTCTTAAATGGGAAAAACAGAATGAACAAGGAAAGCGAAAACAAAATAACCAAGATGAATAACGGATGTATCACAATTAGAAAAGTTTAGTTAGTACAAAAGCTGGTTTTCCATATTAGAAGCTATACACGTAAACTTCTTGTTCACGTAATTTTCATTCAGCCTAGACTGGAATGATCCAGTCTACCTGAGAGGACATAAACTGGATTATACTTGAGCTTGTTTAAAGATCAAAAACTAGGCAAGAAAAGACTGAAATTTGATGGCATGCTGTGATCGAAAGTAAATTCGGTGTACAGGAAAATGGATGGGATACCTAGTGTAAAACTGGATTGAAACGAATTAGGTGTGCGATTAGAATTTAGAACCCTCATGGAGTTATGTTAATGAGTTTCATTTCGAAAGCTGGCTTCTTATTATTTGTTTTTCAACTTACGGGAATTTTATTACAAGTCTTTGGCTTTTTTGTAAACTACTTATTTTCCAGTTTCATTCGGGAATCCTCTCGTTTTATTTTTGCTTAGTACTGTTTTTGTTTTTGTGTTTCCAGGTCCTTACTGCTAACTTTATATCTTTGACATGGAATGTTATCCTATCATTCAAAGCTCACAAAGAGGTTCTTCAAAATTAGGTATGTTCAAATCTGGTGTTGTAGCTCGACGTTTTTATGGGCTCGTTTGGGAAGCACTTCAAGTGTTTTTCTTGGATTAGCTTGCATTTTTACTAAGAATTTATTTCAATTTCCGTAAGAGTGCTTTCACCCAAGAGAGAGAGATTTAAAACAAGGTTTTGGGGTTTAGCACAATAAGACCATCTTCAAAGAAATGCCAAATTATAACAGTCAAGTTGTAATTGATGGCTAATGTGACAATTTAAAGTCTTATGTCAAATTTTGTACTTCTCCAATCAAATTGTCAAATGTTATTTTCTTATTAAAATAGAGCTTTAAATGTTGTAATTATTCAAAAGAGGTGGATTGTCTGCCCTCCCATTTCCATACTCTTCCCACCCCCTCCTGTTTTGTGTGATCACAGTTAAACCACGTCAACATTTTATATTCATATTACTTTTTGTTTTATTATTTTTATAAAAAAAATCAATATAAAATATTGATGTGGCTTAACCGTGACCACACAAACAGGAGGGGATGGGAAGAGTATGGAAGTGGGAGGGCAGGCAATCTACCTCCTATTAAAAAACGGTTGAAACAAAATTTTTATTAATTAAATTGCTAGTGGAATAAGGGACCCATCATTAAAATTAATTAAAAATAAATTTTATATTGATGTCAAATTTAACTTTTAATCACAAAGTCTTTAAATCCAATCAACAAGTAACACTTGAGTTGGAAAGATTTTGATGTCAAATATGCATAGTGGCATTCCACTTAGGATTTTGATCTCCCTTGGAGAAGCTCTATGCTATTGTAACCGAGTTGTTATTCTCTATAATGCAGGTCTCAAGAGAGATCACACGAGGAGTACGCAAAGTTCATCGAACCTTGCTAAATTCATTGGTTTATGGGCAGCGTGTTTGGTTTATTGTTCATATATTCGCATAGCATCATCTTATAAGCTTGCAAAACACTGGAGATTATCGATAAACAAGATCAACTAAGGGCGATTAAAATCAACAAATATAACATATTATTTTATTTTTATATTATTTATACTTTAAAGTAATGGTAATTTAAGTTTTATTATGCAAAAAAAAACTTATTATTCAACATGAAAAATTTAATTAAAAATAGAAAAATATAATAAAGGAATGAGATTACTAATGATATTTAGGATCTGATATGATATGAATCCGATTAGCATCAGATATGGATTGACTAGTTAGATCCGATGGTTCAAATTGAATTCCGCTAATCCGAGAATAAATGAATTGGAATATGAATCAAGGCAGAAGCAATCCGAATCCAATCCGTGGTCTAATATAATATAACCCCTACACTACTGAAGATGAAATAAAATAACCGAGACTGCATGGCGAAAAATAATATTGCGGCGGGCCACTCTTGAGGCCTCCAATGCTGGAGTTAGGACTTTAGGTGAGGGTTGACCAGAATCAATTGAAGCATGAGCTCAGCAAGCATCGTGAAGGGATTCAAAGGGAAGCAATTGTGTATTATTATTACTCCACACTAAATTAACGCATCATAATATGACATACATACAAACTCCAATAATAGATGAGTTTACATTATCACCATCTATCTCTTAATTTTATAATATTTCTCTTGAAGAAGTCGAATGTCCAAATTTCCTCTCTCCCCCGCCCATTTTTCATTAATCCCACAGTTGCAAAGTTGAAACCATAGGGGCCAAAATGGAAAATGATTCAACCTGTAGGACCAAATTATAAACTCCACTTCTTGTCCATGTTGTGACTTTTATCATTGGAAGTTGAAGCCTTAAGCCTTCTTTGGTATTAAAGATTTGATTGGAACGGATAACCTCCAAATTCAAGGTACATTGAGGGTGAAGGAGAATGATTTTTCATCTTGCGATGATTATAAGGGGATTTGACATGAACGAAACTTCTCCCTTCTAACCCTCCCATTTTGCGACGATTACAAGTTTTCTTAGTGAGTAATTCATCTCTTACCTCCAAATTTGCCATAATTTTTTCATTTCCTTCAACATACCTTGAATATCCCCAAAGTAATACCTTAAACGTTGGCTTTTTGGCAGGCTCATTACTTGATCTAGAAGCAAACTTGTTTATGAAGAAGCTGAACTAACCTTTATATAAAGATCTAAAAGTGTATAACTAATCACATCAAAAGCTAAAGGAAATAGGAACTGAAAACAAGGATAGTTTCGATCAGATGACAAATAATTCTAAACCTCTGTAACTGGGGAATCAGAAATAAGACCGGGATCAACCATATTGAAGAAGACGTACCATAGTCTGATTCCATGTTGAACCGGATTGAAACGAACCTGCAAATTTCAACTACGCTGAACGAACATCCCTGTCCATGTTAGCATACGACCATGACAAGCTGAAAACCACTGTAGTGCCTTACCACACTGACCACACTATAATGGCAAGTTCCAGATAGAATGAACCTCTTACCAATGTATTTTATCCACCACGCACGCTGACTGCTTCTCCTTTGAGGAAACAAACTGTATGGTGCATGATCAAACACTACTTAACACTGCATGGGTGTGGAAGGAAATAATGTTAGCAGAAAGAATGCTGGAAGTAGGAGTTCAAATCGAGTGAAAATAGTACCTGACATATGAGTCTTTACGTTTGTTCATATGAATTTCTTTCCACTTTGATACATTAAAAGAATTTGAAATGCTAGATCCAAAAAATTCTGTTTCTGTGCACAAATATTCTCTCGTATTACAGAAAGTGAAAAGAGTACATTTCCACTCGGCAACATGAAAATTGAAGCCATAATATAGATGAAAATCAAGATGCCCTGTATGAGCTATGAAACTGCATATTGCTGTAAATGTTTAGTTCTTTTCTTGTTCTTCAGTTTTCGAAACGCACATGACTCTATTTGTCTAATTCTCTCCCTACTAACTCCCATCAGCTCCCCTATCTCTTGCAATGTCTTCATCCTTCCATCCTCCAATCCAAACCTCCATCTGACAACCTGCTTCTCTCTAGGATTGAGACTATCTAGTACCTTCTCCAAATCCTGTTTCATAAACTTTTTCATCAGCAGATCTTCTGCTGTTTCTGCGTCGGGATCTGAGATTACTTCCTGTGAAGAACAACATGAAATCATCAGAAAAGGAGCACACAAAAGGTGACAAAATGTTGGATAAAAATTTCCGTTTCATTGGATGTAGAGAGGACAGACCGAAGGTTTAAAATTCAGGTTAATTCCAATTTTCTGGTCCAGAGATCTAGGGGCTTTTGGAGTCAGTAATACAGCAGAAAGCCTTTTCATTGATAGCCCTGTTGCCTCTGCAACTTCTTCATCATTAGGATGTCTTCCATTTAAACTATACAATTGCTTTTTGGCCTCTTTAACTCTATACGTCGCCTCCACCATGTGAAACTGTTTTACCAAAATATTGTAAATGTAAAGAGTATTAAAAACATGAAGCACTAACATACACAAATTCAGCAGGAATGTGATGTGGGGTCCCAACAATTCTACCATCACGAGCCATGATACCAAATAGGAAGCACAGGGTAAAAGAAATTTATGAAGGTAAAACTCACGGGTAAGCGAATTGTTCTGGACTGGTCGGAAAGAGATTTTCGAACAGCCTGTTTAATCCACCAGTGTGCATAGGTTGAGAACTTAAAACCCTTTGAAGCGTCAAATTTCTCTGCACCTCTTACAAGGCCTCGACATCCTTGCTGAAAGTCAATAACCAAGAATAAGTACTCAAAGGTGGCAAGACTTGAAGAAAATAGTTTTTTTTCATCCTCTGGGGAGAGTAATTTTATATTAAAAACAAAATACACACACACACACACACGCACACAAATATAAATACATACATATATACATACACACACACACACACACACACACACACACACACACACATATATATATATATATATATATATATTACAATATATGGGTTGGATCAGAGTAGAGGACATCCATTTTTTACACACTTTGTAGAGCTCAATCCGTAACTTTTTCAAGGATCCAAATTGACTATATTTCAATTGATTCATAGATCATCCTTGAAAAATATTAGACAAATCCAAAACCATTAAAACATTCATTTGTAGTAAAGAAAATGGACGATACGGTTCAGGAAGGAAACTCTAAAATGACTATCATTTAATCCAACGGTCATAACGTTGTGGATTTGGGTGACTTTGGTAGACATGATCTTTGAGAAAGACCTAAAAGATAGACGGTTGGATCGTTGAAATACATTACAAAGTGAGCCATACAGAGTGCGTGTCAAAATGTATGTCAAAAAATGGGTACCCCCAATCCTAACCCATTATATATATCTATGATGACAAAGATAAAACCATACCTGCACAAGATCTTGAAGATTCATCCCAGATCCCTGATAATTTTTTGCAATTGATATAACAAGCCTTATGTTGCTCTTGATCATTTTGTCTTTGCACAGAATACCACAGTTTACACGCTTCCTCAAAGTCTTCTGATCAACTCCTGCTGCTGCAGCCCATTGTGCAATGGTGGGCTGCCTGCCACATCTTTGCGTAAGCTCCTCCTGCAGCTTTTCCAGTTTCAGTAGTTCCTGAAAATAGTCAAATTAACTCTAAATATTCCAAGAACGTTTTCTTTAATGCCTGCATATTTCTTGAACTATACGTGCAGTTGAAACTCTTAATGTCTTTTTACTTCTACTTGTAAACTATTACAACGACTTTACTATTTCCCTACTTCTACTTGTGTTCTATTACTACTTCTACGTGCATTTAACTTTCTAGGACTGAACAATTTCCTTGAAATTTTCCCCTTTTTCATCCATGACATGATAACATACTATATCAATCAAAATCCATGCTTAATTGTAATCCAAAGCTTCCCAGCAAAAGCCTTATACAGTTATACTCTTCGAATTTAATTCTATGAAATACATGAACAGGAAAAGTAACTTCCTAAAACGTTGGCCATAAACAATTTTTAGTGAATCTATCAACAGATTACATATCAACCCATGGGTGTAGTATATTTTAGCCTCCGTGATAACCCACATAATTAGACAAAATGTTAGCTAGACATTAAGTCATACTTAAACCAGGAAAGGGCATTTAATTCTATGAAATACATGAACAGGAAAAGTAACTTCCTAAAACGTTGGCCATAAACAATTTTTAGTGAATCTATCAATAGATTACATATGTTGGGTGTAGTATATTTTAGCCTCCATCATAACCCACATAATTAGACGAAATGTTAGCTAGACATTAAGTCATACTTAAACCAGGAAAGGGTATTGTGTGCATGGTTCATTTTTAAACCACTGCAAAATGGAAGTATATTTGTGAGTAGTTCAGTGAAGGATCTTCTTTACATTATTGAACTTTCTATTAGCGTGGATGCGACCTTATCAGCTACAAAAAGGGTAAACAAACTTTTTCATTCATTTTTTTATTTGTTATTAGATCGTCTGAGGGTGCAAGGGTGCAGTATCAATGAAGATTGCAAGGAGTAGTTGATATATTTCATAAGAAACAAGGTGGATTCAAAACTCTCACGATGACACTAGTAGTACCTGAATTCCTGCAGAAAGCTCAATTTCTTCGTTCGCAGTAAGAAGCCGAGATGTGTGGGTAGTAGATCTCAAGTAACGCAAGGGATCAGAGTGGTCTATTTCTTGTACTGAAGAACGCTTTTTTCTAGTGGTTGAACCAGACTTCACAGACACAACACTTGCAGCAGCCTTTTCTGCTGCTTTTGATCTTCTGGCCTTCCTTTCGGTTTGACGACTCGATTTTGCCGTTATACCCTTGGAAAGTTGCTCCTGCAGAAGTTCAAATTCTTCATTTGTTCGCTCCACTTCTTCCGACTCTTTTTCTGCATATTGAATGAAATGGTCTTCCAAAAATGCAGTTTCAGCTCCCATGGAAGCTCCTACTCTAACCTGTTCAGTTTCTATATGCTGAGCCCAATTGAAATGCAAAGCATTAGTCTCTGGAGAAACTGGAGATGAAATTTCTGGTTTAGCAGAGTGAATAGTGCTAACCAGCATAGCCACATCCTTTGCAACCTTCAGAGCTGCTTTTGCAAGAGTAACAGCTTCAGCGGCAGCAGCTGCTATTACAGCCTCTTCACTCGTAAGAAGAGTTTCTGTAGCTAAAGTTGATCCAAAATTCGCCTGATGATATCCACCCAAGTTAATTAGAGTTGTAAGCTCAACATCCTTCATGCATAAAAAATCAAACGGGGAAAGAAAATACTGGAATCCTAAACTCTAAACCCAAAATAGAGCATGCGATCTGAATTTGTCATTGCAAGTATGTGATGAACAAGTGAAGGTGGCTAGGCCACAGCAGCTAAAACATGTTCAAAAACTATCTGAGAACCCAACCATAATCCATGTCAAATTTTTAGAACGTTTTTTGTTATTTAATTGAATGAATGCAAACCTAGTTTGTGTAATTTATCTATTACCCGAGAATCATGTGAATCTGGCAGGCATTTAACTAAACATTCTCGATTAGTAACTACTACCTCAGTGGGAGGATCAATTGCCCCTGTGTATGTCCACGGTCTACTTGAAGCCAAAGAATCGGAATTAAATTCTAAGGAAGGTAGTCTGAGCTTCTCCATATCAAGCACTGTAGTTGTTGCTGTTGATGTTGAACGCGGTGTAGTGGATAAGATATATTGTGCCCGGAAACACAGAGGATCTCTAGTTTTTGCTGCATATTTCAACCAATAAATCATAAGGAAAAGTTGCATACCGTTGGAATATCACAGAAAAGAAAAACCAATTCAAATCTCCTCTGTTCTCCAACTCTAAACAATAAGCCGGCGGGATGGTCAATGGGTGCCCATGGATACTCCGTATATCACTATCAGCACCGTCACCAACACAAACACCACCACTCACCACCACAATTAAAACATTGAACACTTGAATGTGCCTCCACTTAGCTAATGAGTATCCATTGACCATCACTAAAGCCCGGCCTTCCACGACTACATCTTGTTATGGAGTATCCAACAGAAGTATAAATTTTCAACCAAAAAAAAATCATCACAATATATATATATATATATGTCATACTATTACATGAAATTTCGATGTAAAACAGCAAGGTTGCACAGGTGAGACAGTAGAGCAATCAAATGAAATGGGCAAAAAAAGTAACAAGAATGCAGAATGTAATTCAAAGGATTGAAACCTTGGAAGCCACTGTCCTTAAACAATTCATCACAGAAAAGGGTATGGTGGGTCCTGAGGACTGTGCGCTTGGTGGCCATGACTCCTCCTCCAACGGCGGCGGCCCTCCTCTTCTGCTTCTTGGTATTCTTCTGGTCACTTGCTGGGTGGACCCCAACGAGATGGAGTGGGGTGAGAAATGAGGCATTGGGAAGGGCGTGTTTGTGGGAAGGACAGAATCCAACGGCTGCGGACGACGACGACGATGATGAAATTGATAAGACTGACATGTCTTTCTTCTTGTCTTCTCGTTCTTCTTCTTCTACACATAAAGCTTCAAAGGCATTGGCATGGAGTCAGTGAGTCTCAGTCAGTCGCTTGAGCGCGAAACAGAGGAAGAAGGAATTGGAGATGGAGATGGAAGCGAGAGAGGAAGAGAGAAAGAGAGGGAGGGAGAGAGAGAGTGAGCGGTTTTCTTATCCACTAGGATTTGGAGTTTTGAACCACCCAAAACCAAAAACATACGGATACCGGTGTTAATTGTTAAAAGGTTAATCTCAGTTTACTATTACGAAGTCTCTTCATTTTCAATATTTAATATATGAAGTTTTTTTTATTGGTATCTAAAATTATAATTTTGGGACACTTTCATACATTCATTAAGGTTGCTATTAAATCAACCGTTAACTGGTAATGTGGCTCTCACGTGGATAATGACTAGGCGACAAGTGTCAATATGAGTCCACATGGCTATTAAAAAAATTCAAAAAATAAAAAAATAAAAAATCTGGTTGTCTGCTTCGACCTCACATCCCGTATTTGACTCCACTCTCTCCCCCTCTCTCCAGCAAACCACTTTGAGCTTTCTCCCGAAACCAAATTTTCCCAAGCCCCAATTTTTTTCACCAATTCACCTTCAATTCTGTAAAATCCTCCACACCCCAACCGAACTGGTTTTCGGTCGAGAACAGAGCAGATAAGCTGGCCAATGGAGCCATGTCGATGCATATCTCGGATAGAAACTGCACCAGGGTTGTAACGCCCCACCCCGAAATATTTATTTCGGAAACTAATATCGGTGATAGGCTCAAACTAAACTCTTATTTAGTTAACTACCATTAATCACGATTCTCTACTTCAATTTCTTAATCTCTCACAAAAATTTATGACCACCATTTATTTACCAAAACATAAGGTTAAATCTCAAATTACTCACCAAATTCCTTTTCTTAGTTCAATTTCTCAACAAAAGATTTATTTCGATTATTTAAGGCTACATCTAACCCCTGTTAGGTTGCCTACATACCCTTGAGTTGGATCAAGCTTTATTAGTTCACATTTCAATACAACTCGACCTATGCCACATTCCGTTCAAGTCGAAGGGCATAACATACCAATCATACAAAACAACCCACATATCATAAACGTTTCAAAGCTACAGTCAAATCACAATTAATAAACATAGATCGATGGCTAAAGATAAAAATAAGAATTCAATGGAAATCACATTTAATAAACAAGTATAACTCAATATGGTGCCACAATACATAAATCGAGACACACATCATCACGATGAGCCCATTAAGCTCCATGAAATCCCAACAACACTCTTTAAGATAAACGACATGCCAGAATAATTCAGCCTAGTTGACTAAAAAGTCAACCATCAATCATGGTCGAGGGTAGGGTCCATAACCCTAGTAATCCAGTCCGGAAGATCCGTATGCTAGATTCCCAATCCGTCAGTTCCTAATATCCTTTAATATTATGTTCTATTACGTAATTAAGTTTGGTGCCAATCTAACAGTCGAATCGTCAAATCATATAATGTCTAAGTGGCAGTCTTTATCAAAACTATAGTCATACGACGAGATTTCATCAATCGAACGTCACATATGGAATCAGGGTATCCAAATTAGTCTATGAAAAGTAGGTGAGGTCTCAGCCCATGCACCGCCGCATGAGGCTACTGGCTGCCTTAAGTTGCAGGAAAATTAAACTATTTCCAAAAATTATCAAATTTCACAGAAATGAAGATCTCAATGAGTAGAGCAAGTTTTTACCTGTGGCCAAGTCTAATTGGGCCAGGAAAAACCCTAATTTCCCTCGAATTCGCGGGAAACCCTTGAAATGGGTGGCTTCAATCCGTCACCTTTGGTGCTCCACCACCCCTATAGTTGTTTCACTTTGTTCCCTACCTGGCTGCCCTCAGTTGCAGGAAAATTAAACTATTTCCAAAAATTACCAAATTTCACAGAAATGAAGATTTCAATGAGTAGAGCAAGTTTTTTACCTGTGGCCAAGTCCAATTTGGCCAAGAAAAACCCTCATTTCCCTCGAATTCGTCGAAAACCCTTGAAATGGGTGGCTTCAATCCGTCACCTTTGGTGCTCCACCACCCCTATAATTGTTTTAGTTTTGTTCCCTACCTCATGAGGAGTAGTTTAATGGTTATGATTGTACTACCTTAAAAAATGGCAGTATTTAGCCGTACACCCCACAAACTCGCCGATGAGTTCATCACAAAATCAAGGCCAATTTAACTCGGTTTTTGATGAAATTGGAAAGGAAGGGGTGCTAGGTCAATTCCAGGTGGCGTGTGGCTTCTAATCACCAGAGAAATTGCCTGAAAAGGCGTCAGAAATCATGGCTAAGCGGGGTCGGGCCACGGGTCAAGGGATGACTTGGTTTGGCTAGGGTGTTCTCCCCCAATTCCTTTCCTTTTCTTCCCTCTCCTTTCTCTGCTTTCTCTTGTATCTCATTGGTCACTTCCTCTCCCCCTTCTATCCTGATTCGGCCCCATCTCCCCTTCTTCTCTTTTTATTTCCTGGTTGGTCTCCCCAATTCTTTCTTCTTTTTTTTTTTATTCCTTCCCCATAGCATATTTCCATCCAGAACACAATCTGGAACCTTCCCAAAATCATGGCAAAATGACTATTTTGCCACTACTTTCATTTGTTTCTATTTCATTCGTTCTAACTCCGTTTGCCGAACGGTTTTCGCCTACACGCTCATGGAATCATCCTCTATGCAAATATGTCAAGAAATATGCCAAAATATATGAGGATAAAATACATCCTTGTATAATTACGTTAAGCCAACTAGGGCATTTTTGTCTTTTCAACTTAACGATAAATTTTACTACGTAAATTATAATAATTTCCACAAACAAAACTTAAAAGTTCTCAATTCAATTTTACATAACCATAAATCGATTTATTTTCGATTTTTCTCCACATATTCATATATTTAAATTTTTAGGGTATTACATTCACCCCCCGTTAAAATAAATCTTGTTCCTGAGATTTCAACCATCAAGTTATGAGAAGGAATTAGAACTATTCCCACCATTCCTTTAATGGTAAATAAAATTGTTAGTACCATATTATATTGGGCCTCGTTACTTGGGCTTCCAGACATTGAGCCCATGATTTATGTAAAAGGGGAGGAGCCCTTAGTCTATAAAAGGGCATCCTCACCCTCACAATTGGGAGGTCTCATCCTCACATACAGAAGCCACAAGGCTCACAAACAGAGAAACTCTCCTAAACTCTCTCTTTCTTTGGGGGACTCTGAAGGGAAATAATGAGATTTATGTGGGATTTCTAGTGACTAGCATGCATATACAATTCAAAAATTTATATACATAAGCAACAGAAGCATGTTATCACATAATATCAAAGCTATAGTCATGCAAATCCCCTTCAAGAAGCATAGGTCCATATTTGATGCATCTAAGAAATTATTGAAGAACAAAGTGAAGGTATAGTTTTATACCTCTTGATCTAGACTTGAGACCAAGGATGGACCACCTCTAAGTTCTTTGCTCTTGGAACTCCTTGAGCCTAGCCTCCCTCCTTGCCTCCTCCACTTTGCTAGAATGAGTGCTCCTTGGTTCTCCTTTAGTCTCCAAGATTGAAGACCTCTAAAGATCCACACTCACTAGTGTAGTGAGATGGATGGAGGAATGACCAAAAGGAGAAAAGATGATTAGTTAGAACTCCTCTTGGTGGCCGGCCTTGTGAGTAGAGAGAGAGATTGTGTTTTCTCAATTTTTGGTGAAAGTTAACTCACAAAACCCTAATGAAACTTTTCACTATAAAGTTCCTTTTATAACACAAAGAAACAAGTCAACAACTTGACTTTCTTTCTCTCCCTTTCCCTTTATTTGGCTGGCCCCTTTAGTGTTGTTTGGGCTTTGGGCTTTTATCATTTCAAGTCATCCTATGCTTAAATAAAAGCCCAATGGGTTTGGGCTTAATGGGCCCATATTAACCCGAACTTTTCTTTAAGTCCAAAACGATCTTTTATCGCTTTTATGATTTCTTTAGACTTTCTAATTAATCACAACACTTAATTAATCCAATTAATTATTTCCATCATCCAATAGTTGTCACACTACAAGAGTGTATCGGTGTACAATCATTTTAGGTTCTAATTAGCAAGGTAGTGAGGTGATTGGCACCAATCCAATTGATTATGTTTAATCCAATCACTTAGTGAATTAAAACTTACTTTTAATTCTCCTTCTTCTTTGACGACTACTTATTTTAATCATCTAGAAGAATTCACAAGCCATGAGTGACATCTAACCATATATCATGGCTACCCAAGCTAATGTAGAATTTGTTCGGAGAACCTATTCAGTTGGAAATACAATGTAATTCGATCCTTCTCTAATACAATACTCTCAATCACATTATTAGGGTATGGATATATTATGTCAAACCCCTAATGTGATTATTCCATGTTATATGATTCAATTGAGTCGTATAGGAACGATTTCCTTTATTACGCTCGATACTTCGGCCGAAGATTCCCGAATCATATCTTAGAGTATTCATCCTCTCATAACGAGGATTAGAGATCCCTTGTTGCGCATTTACTTGCCTCCATGGCTAAGTGGCTTAACCCCAACTATGCCGTGGACACCCGCGGATGAAGTGACTTTGACATAATCAAAGATCAAGAACCTAACCACAAGACAACTATGATGCCTCAGGTCAAAAGACTACTTACATTATTCCAACCATTAGAGTTACTTGCTTGACATATGAGTAGACCTCCATGCAAGTACTCTCGTTCGATTGTGTTCAGTGAACTCATTCCCTTAATGAGCACCTACATACCTGTCTTAGTGTCATTACACGAATGGGATGAGACTTTCCATCCTTCCAATTGAAGGGGACACAATATGTACTGGTCTTTGCATTGTCAGTATCCCTCTGACAATCATATGACCAGGAACCTTTTTGGACATGATGGTTATGTGAAGAAGGTCTCTGTAGTCTAACATCATTAGATTACTTCTTACATCGATCCATTGTCCATGGATTCACTATTTAGGACATATATCGTTTATTGAGATAGTCCTAATTAGCATCTTTGCCTTTTGATGTATAAGAGTCATCTATACACACATTCATTGTCCTGAAAGGTTTCTTCCAAAGATTGACTTTCAGGGCATATTTCCAACAGACTCCCCCTCACACTTGTAATCCATACATTCATACAGAGGAATACAATCAACATCAGTGTGGACCTAGCCCAAACATTGGGGTGAACCACCATACATATTTGTGTTCTTTACTCTCTTATAGATTCACGGTCAGATTTACATTGGTCCAAGACCCCTTCGGTTTTGTGCATCAACATTTGGCACCGTCTGTGGGAAACGACACGAAAAGCTATGTTAGTTCTCTTTCATTTTTTTCACCTCTGCCGTGAATCTATAAAAACCCAAGAACCCAAAGCTTTCCCAAAAAACCCACGGAGCCACCTCCCCTCTCAATCAGTTGCAAACGGAAACCAAAAAAAAAAACGAGAAAGATAGAAAGTACAGTGGAGTTGGGTAGTGAGAAAGTCCATATTTTCTGTCTTTTTTTTTCTGGGCAAACAGACGAACATCATCTCCACTGCTCCCTGCGGCTATCTCCTCAACCGTGTTGTTCAGTACGCGACTGCCGCCACCGCCGAGCCCCATACGTTTTTAGCGTCTCCGAAGAGCAAGAACTGGGAATAAGAAGCGTTTGACTGAGGTGAGAGTACGGCGGCGCCACCCGAAGAGGCTTCCACTAGTGGGCCCGCACCAACCCAGCTGAAAAGCAAGGTAGAGAAAAAAGCACAAACTCACCTACGTCACCAGTATCACAAGTTTTAGGGAATTTCATCTCAGCAGTATCCCTTTTTGCTCTCCAAGGTCTGCCGTTATTATCAAATATAGTGTGCGTGCTGCTGCAAATGACAGCTCATCCCTATCTTCTTAGAGAGAGAAACCACCACAGATCTGCTCTCTCTCTATCTCTCTCTCTCTTCAATTTCTCCATCTTCCTCAAGTTCGAAAATGGGGCTTTCATTCACGAAGCTGTTCAGCCGTCTGTTTGCGAAGAAGGAGATGCATATTCTGATGGTGGGTAAGAAGGCTTGTGAGGACGCCACTCCGGTCATTAACTGCCACCGTGCCAACTGCAACCTCGCTTCCCTCTAGGCTCGCCGCCCTAGGTCTGCTTCAAACACCACCCCTCATCCTCAACGAGGATCCAACGATGGCGAAGCGAGATCCATGTCACTTGCTCCCGCACCTGCACCTGCACCTGCAAATCGCGTGTAGTGGTACTACCCAGTTGGGTGCAGTTGTAAACCCAACAAGATTTTCAGAAGAAAAGGTGTATGAAGTGGTGCTGAAGTAGGCTGCGCTGGTGAAAGAATAGAGCACAGTAAAAAGGAAATCTCTGGATTTGGGTGAACGGATTGTAACTGAAGGTTTAGACAACTGGATTTACTGGATAAGGCTTATGATCGGTGTGGTGAAATTTGTGCTGATTTTTACCTGGGCACATTTCTCATGACACCGGAGCGGCGACGAGCTGTTTAAGCAATCTATGTGTGGTGCAGAAGGACAGATGAGCTAGTGGATGGACTTAATGCTTCATACATTACACCCAAAGCTCTTAACAGAAAAAAAAAAAAAGAAAAAAAAAACTGACTGATCTCTTTGAAGGCCGACCTTACGATATAGCAAGGGCTTTTCATATACATCTGGAGCTTAGGTTCGATCTTGACGGCTCCGGAGAGGTCAGGTTGTTTCAACAGAAGCAACAACAACCACCGCCACTCTACGTCCCCAACTATCTCACAGCTCATGAGAATAATGGAGAAACTGCCTTTTATGAAAAAGCCATGGAAAAGCAACAAAGAAGATAAGTTTTCTTCAAATTCATATCTTGTTACTAGAAACCACATCATCGCATCATCACATACATCCTGTGGTATTTTATTCCTATCTTTAATCACATGCTCCGGTCGAGGATTAATCATTCCTTTACAGCATCGTTTCCTTTATATCTTTAATCATCCCTGACTCCAATATTTTAGTGTTGTATCCGTAATCATTCGTGGCAGAAAGAAAAAGGGTACAGGGTATAATGTTTACCCACTATCCCTCTGTCTGAAAAAATCCATCAGAGAAGATAAGAACACTTTTCCTAACACTTTTATTATTAGCTTCCACTTTAAATATTTCTGCCACACCTTGTCTGCCGTGCTAATATATATATATATATATATATATATATATATATATATATATATATATATATTTCTTTTTCTAATAACCTACATATTTAGGCAATACCTAATATATTATTGATTTATGTAGCATGTCATTTATCAAACAATTGAATAAATAATTTATTCATGATTATATATATACACACACACATTTAGGCAATACCTAATATATTGTTGATTTATGCAACATGTCATTTATCACACAATAGAATAAATCATTTATTCACAAAAGGCACACAGTACAATATTTTGCCTTGACAAATTTTATCAATTTGATTTATTCATTATACGGTCGTACTTATACTGTCATTTATTGTTAGGTATTATTGAGCAATTAGATCCACTGATCAACATTGTTGCTGATTAAAGAAGTCTACCAACTTATAAACTGATGAGCCACGTGCTCATGGTGATCTCTTGTCTAACCGAACACCCATTTGCTTATCACCAACCAGGTGATCAAAAGTACGTCTAGTACTTCAAAATTATTTGGTAGCCTGCCGCTATTATCACCTACCAGGTGATCAAAAGTACGTCTAGTACTCCAAAATTATTCGGCAGCCTGCCGCTATTATCACTAACTAGATGATCAAAAGTACGTCCAGTACTTCAAAATTATACATGAGCATCAGTCATGTCAATCATACATAAACATTCATGAGCATTACTCATGTCAACATCCATGAGCATCACCCATGTCAACATTCATGAGCATCACTCATGTCAATCAACATAAACATTCATGAGCATCACTCATGTCAATCAGCTTCGAAAGCTTCATTTCAAGAGCTCCAGCTTCGAAAGCTTCATTTACAAAGCTCCGACTTCAAAAGCTTCATTTACAAAAGCTCCAGCTTCAAAGCTTCACTTTTAAAGCTTCACCTACAAAGCTTCAGTGCATGGTATACAAAGACCGCATCCGAACAACCGCCACTTCAGCCCATACATGGATTAAATTTGAAGTCTCCAGCCAACATGCTCTATTGATTGAAGACTTGGGGGACTACACTATTTACCATATATTGGGCTTCCGCAACTGGGCCTCATGAAAAATATTTGAGGGACTTAGCCCATTATTTATGTATTGAGGAGGAAACCCTTATTCTATAAAAGGGACTCCCTCACTTTCATTAGAGAGAGACTTTTAACCCATCACTTATGTATTAAGGAGCAAACTCTTATTCTATAAAAGGGACTCCCTTACCATCATTAGAGAGCATCGCCGCGAACATCACTCCTAACCCATCACTTATGTATTGAGGAGCGAGCCCTTATTCTATAAAAATGACTCCCTCACCATTATTAGAGAGCATCGCTGCCTGCTGAGCAACCGCCTCGTTGCGAGCATCAACTCTAGGCCATCATTTATGTACTGAGGAGCGAGCCCTTATTTTCAACGCCATAAACCGAGCCAACCAAGGCAACATAAGCCACAAGCCGAGCAGCCTTGCAACATGTGCTACTTCTAGTTGAGCATCATTTCACATTGAGCACCGTCTTATATCGAGTATCAGTTCTAGACGACATCTAGTTACTTCGGCCCACACATGGACTGAATTTCAAGTCTCCAGCCAAAAGACTCTCTTGACTGAAGACTTGGGGGACTATTGTTAGTACCATATTATATTGGGCCTCGTTACTTGGGCTTCCAAACATTAAGCCCATGATTTATGTAAAAGGGGAGGAGCCCTTATTCTATAAAAGGGTATCCTCACCCTCACAATTGGGAGGTCTCATCCTCACATACAGAAGCCACAAGGCTCACAAACAGAGAAACTCTCCCAAACTCTCTCTTTCTCTAGGGGACTCCCCCTCACACTTGTAATCCATACATTCATATAGAGGAATACAATCAACATTGGTGTGGACGTAGCCCAAACATTGGGGTGAACCACGATACATCTTTGTGTTCTTTACTCTCTTGCAGATTCACGGTCGGATTTACGTTGGTCCAAGATCCCTCCGGTTTTGTGCATCAACAAAAATCATAATTTCAGTCTACGATTTTATTCACGCTCCAAAAATAAATAATTCAACGAAGCAATCATCTATACTCAGATTTCCTACCACCCTCATTGGTAGAATAAATATCAAAATTTCTAGCCACACACATTGGTAAGAATAATATCAAACATCAAGCCGTAATCCTCATTGGCTAAATAATACTAGCATAAGAACCACAATCACTGGCGATACCAAACATCAAAAAGTTTATACCATATACATCATTAGCAAAACAAAAATCATAACTTTAAACCATAACCATCATTGGCCAAAGAATATCAGAATTGCAAGCCATGATCATTAATGGCTAAGTAAATATCAAAATTTCAAGCCAAACCAAAATCATTGAAATTTCCAATCACACTCACTAGGTAATGGAAAGAAATTTAAAACCAAATCCGCAATACCGTTAACATTGATCGAAATCAAAATCTTATTTTATGATTTCATTCATATCCACAAATAAACCAACTAACCATGGCAAACTTAAAAACCTTATTTTATTTATTTATTTATTTTTCCAATCTTTCTTTCAATTGTTTCTCTTTTAACTTACCCCGAGGCACAGTTACTGATCGAATAAATTGGTGACTCACATTCCATTAACCAAAGAAGGAAAAAAAAAAATATATATATATATATATACACACACCATTTTGTAACGCCTCACCCCAAAATATTTATTTCGGAAACTAATATCAGTGATAGGCCCAAACTAAGCTCTTATTTAGTTAACTACCATTAATCATGATAGGTTTGGAATTCCGAGAACTATCATTAGTGATGGTGGCAGCCATTTCTGCAACAAGCCTTTCGAGGCACTAATGAAGAAGTACAACATCACACATAGAGTGGCAACTCCATACCATCCTCAAACCTCTAGCCAAGTGGAAATCAGCAATAGGGAAATAAAGAACATTTTGATGAAGACTGTTAGCCCTACGAGGAAAGATTGGTCACTAAGGTTGAATGATGCACTTTGGGCTTATCGAATAACGTACAAGACCCCAATTGGAATAAGCCCTTATCGACTTGTGTTTGGAAAAGCATGTCATTTGCTGATGGAGCTCAAGCACCTTGCATATTGGGCTATAAAGAAGTTCAATTTTAATCTCAAAGAAGCTGGTATAGTAAGGAAGCTCCAACTTAATAAGTTGGAAGAGCTTAGAAATGAATCATATGAGAATGCTAAGATCTACAAAGAATGAACCAAGCTCTACCATCACAAAGTCATTCTTAGGAAAGAGTTTCAACCAGGTATGAAAGTTTGAAAGTACTTTTGTATGACTTACGTTTGCGACTTTTTCCAAGTAAATTGAAGTCTAGATGGGTTGGACCTTTCAAAATGATTCAAGTATTTCCCCATGAAGTTGTGGAGATAGAAAACATCAAGAATGACACTCGTTTTAAGGTCAATGGGCAGCATTTGAAAGCTTATTTGGAGAATGTGGCACAAGCGCAGGTCTATCTAGTTGTAGATTCTCTCAAGTATACAACTTAAACATGTTGTCATGTCTTGCCTAAACATTAAATAAAGCACTTGCTAGGAGGCAACCTAGCTGGGTATATGTTCTTTCCTTTTATTTGTGTTTCTTTGTTTTTATTTTATTTTCATTCCATGTGCCCTCTACCTATTCGCATTGCATGCATTCCATTCATTTTTAAGCATTGAGGACAATGCTTAGTTTAGGTTTGGGGGTGTTGGAAATTGAAAATTTTCTTTTGATTTCAGTTTTGGTTAAAGTTTGCTTTTGCTTACTAATGTAAATGTATATGATGGCTGTGTAGACACTCTTGAATTATAGTGATTAAAGTGTCATGCTCAAATTATGGAAGAAGAATAGTGGAGACTACTCTAGTGAGCTATTTTGAGCCTATTTGCATCTTTGAGAGGGTTTAAAGTGTTTCTACTCCTATCTTCTTCTTTCAAATTCACTTTAAATGATCTCATTATTTCTTGTTGATTGAATGCTAAGAGTAATTCTCTGTTGTAGATACCATGTGCTTGTTATCGCTTATGAATGAACTCATTGAGACGGTGTTAGGCTATGCATGTTTTAACCACCAAATGGCTTTATTCCCAACCCTTTGTGTGTTCCATTCATCTTTTTTGCAGCCAAACACTTTTAACCTGATTCTTTCATCACCTACACCAAACTCTACACATCTTAGCCATACCTTATAGTTTGGAGAATATCAAAGTGATGAAGACAAAGATAGATTGAGCTCTAGATCAAGAATGTGGTGTGTACTGAGGTAACATGTGCTGGAATTGCAAAACAAGAAAAAAATAAAAAAGTTACAAAGAAAAAAAAAGAAAAAAAAAGAATATAGAAGATGCAATTTCTAAATCCTTCACTATCGCACGTGTGTCCTGGACACCAAGAACAAACAATGAAGATCAATTCAAGAGGAGAGCTTGCTAGTTTCACAACAAAGACACTTTGGTATGTCCCAAGCTCTAGTATTTCCTACAACCTTGTGAAAGACCTAGCTGATCTTTGGGGATATATTCATAGGTGCTGGTAAGTATGTGTGCTATCCATATTTTTAGTGTTCGATTCCTTTCATGAGATATATTCAGAAATTGTGCTTTTATTTCATATTTCATATGTGAGAATTTTGATTCTCTTTTACATAACTTCACTCACATATGTTTGATGAGAGACAAAACCTTAGGATCTAAGTGAAAATTTGAGTGACAATCTGTGAGAATTAGAGTTGAGGCGAATTCTATCTTCAGTCTTTGAGTATGGTTCTTTTGAAGTCATGAGTCATGGAGCAATACTTTTACACTACACACATGATATGATTTTTTGAAGTGGCAGTGTTTTGTTTGATGGTATAACTAAGCATTCATTGGTTCTTATTAGTTTGTTTTCAAGTGAGTTTTAACCAATTTATTTGTCAAGTATGTGGATGTTTGTGGGCGTCATCGCTGTAAACCCTCAGGAGACACAACTCCTCCTACTAGGGACACCTAGAGGTTTAAAAGCTTGTTGCACATGCTCAGTGCAATCGTTTAGCCAGCGAAAGTGGTTTAGTTAGATTTTTCTTTGTTTTGTTTGTTTTCTGTTTTAGTTTTGCTCAAGGACTAGCAAAAACCAGGTTTGGGGGTATTTGATAACTTATATATATTTTATACATTTATTCCATCCATTCCTAGTCTCTTTGTGATATTTTTGAGTTAAACTAGTTGCATTTTACCCTCTTTTGTGTTAGTGTGCAACTAATCGTATTTTGGAGCTCAAGTGAGGACAAATAAGGCAAACAGGTGTTAAAAGTGGAGAATTGAATAAGGATGCTGATGTAGACAAAAAATAAAAAGTGGAAACTGAATATGGTGATGAATATATAAGACCAATAATAGCAAAGAAAAACGTGGGAATTAAATGCCCAATTATTGGGATGTATTGGCAATCTGTAACAACCTCTTAGAGCAACTCCACCCATGGAGTTTGCTCGGGGGACAGGCTTCAAGAAAGGGCCTGAGGGCTGGTGGGAGGAGGTCCAGCGTTGAAGGGCCCGAGTGAGGGTGGGAGCCCGAGTTGCAGGCCCGTGGGAAATTGACAGGCCTGCTGCCCGAGTGGGGAGGCGTCAGGCTGACGCAAGGGTTGGTCCGGTCTTTTTTTTTAATTGTTTTTGTGTCAGGCTGCGTCCGGCCCTTTTTGAAAAAAGCTTGACACTTGGCCAAGGCATACTTCTCCAACTGACACTTGATATACATATGCATTATTTTCACCTTTTCTATGATAGATGTTGGATTACAGGAAGAAAAAAAAAATCATTTTTTGTTTTCATCATTACTTTCTTGGCAAAAGAATTAAAAATATTATTTTTAGATAAAATGACACGTGGCACAACGAGAAGGATTTAAAAATCTTATCCGAAATTACAAATAATTTTATTTTGTATTATTTAAACAAACAAAAAAAACTAATATTTTATTGCCTATTGCCAGGGGGGAGGGCTCCAAGGGTGGAGATGCAAATGACAATTACTGTTCATTAATGTCAGTTACTATTCATTAAAGGCAGTTACTGTTCAATAGGGTGGATTCAATAGTGGATTGCCTGGGGGAAGGGCTCCATGGGTGGAGTTGCTCTTAATCATACCGACCGGGTTTACGCTACAGTAAAAAATTTATCCAACTACACAAGGTGGATTTAGCTGAAGGGCAGATGCCTGTACATGAATTAAATTGTAAAAGCCGCCTACGCGCCGAAGATTTTGTATTTTGGAAAAGAGGGAAAAGGGTAGAATCTTCCGACACCACCGCGAAGCAAAACCCTACCTCTACTGCTTATCTCCAGCTCCAGGAATGCCTTCCTTTCCTCATCCCGGTTCTGTCACCATTTGCGAAATCAATCGCGACCTCAGTCAGTACCATCTCTCTCTCTCTCTCTCTCTCTCTCTCTCTCTCTACACACACACACACGTGTAATTTTATACACATACTGATATTGATTTGTATGTATCTGCAGTCACTGCTGAGAGCCTCTCGGACGATGTAGCCAAGGACACTTATGGAAATATTATTGTCAGTAATCCTTCAAATTCTGTCCATATGTATCTAATTGATTAATGTTGGGTGGGTCGTATACATTGGCCATTGATGTCACATTGGAGTTTCTGGGTTTGTAGGGAATGGTATTCAGCCCAGTTCTGCTTCAATCGGATCAGCTGGTGCGGCCACCGAGTCCTGACCAGGACCCCCAGCAAGTTGTAACAACTCCAACCAAGGGAATTCTACAAAATTTGCAGGAGATTCTTAACCTCACACCTCTCTTCCGTCCTAATTATGTACGTAATATTTTCTTTACAATTACTAATTACCCAATTTGCATTAATGGTTGTTGAATTAGTGTCTGTTCCTTTTGGGTGAGTGATTACCGTGGGAATTGTGTTAGGCGTTATCTAACTAAGAGTACACATATCATCTTGAACATGAGAATTATTGGGCAAGACTAACAAATAATCTGAGTGTAGTAGCAATAATGCTAACCCATTTGTAGGATGGCTCATCTGCTGCTGTTACATCGCATCCAATATTCTTTAAAGTGGAATTTCTTTTTGTGCCGCTGCCTATGTGTTCACTTAGCCGACCCCACTTAGTGGGAAAAGGCTTTGTTGTTGTTGTTGTTGTTGCCTATGTGTTCACTGGTGTCAAGACGTGGCCCTCAAAATTCATTGAAAGGAGATGTGACCATTGAATTACAAGTTGACTCTAATTATCCAGAAACTGGATAAGTAAATGTTGAAATTCCTTGTCCTAACAGTATCATGAATTTGTAGAGTTGGGGCCACAACCACCAATACAGTATGTTATTGGTATTAGAAAGCTTGTAGCATGGGCCAAAGACATGACTTTAACCTTTGATTAGCTCTGCTAGCTAAACTTCTTCTTAGTATGTCTTAGATAGCAATAAGCTTCATATGAGAGACAACGGTTGGAGGAGCTGGAGTTAGCCGGCTGGGTTATTAGAGAAGTTGGAAGATGTTCGTTTGATTCAATCAAGAGCAGATAATAGGTGGTGGAAACTAGACGGGTCAGGATTGTTCACTTGCAAATCCTATAGCTCCTTGTGCAACAATGGAACTGTGCAACATTTTCCACCCTATTCTCAGATTTGGAAATTGGTAGGGTCAACAGCTGTGATCAAGTTCAAAAACGAAGGCCTTTTATTTGATTTCTCCTCAGTGGTGCAGTTTGTGTAAGTCAGAGGAGGAGAGTGTTAATCATGTTTTTCTCCATTGTTCAAGGAAGTTAGAGCCAGTTGGGTTATTCCAAAGGGATGTTTTGAGCTTCTAACCACCAAGTTTGAAGCTTTAGGAAAGGGGAAGAAAGCTAAAGCTTTGTGGGGCTGTTTGGTGTTGGCAGTTCTTTTGGAACATTTGGTTGGAGCATACTTTTTTAGGATTATAAGGGAGTGGAAGTAGAGGGACTATGGGGTAGGATTATTCTCGTTCTCATATAGTCATGGATATGTGTTAGCAGCCGTAAAATGAATTTGGTTCATTTTAGCTACTAGTAAAGTACTACTACTTGAAAGGTCTTACCTAGTTTTCTAGTTGGTGGATTTCTTATCCACTTGTTGTAATTCCTTCTATTATTTTAATAAAATTCTATCGTTTCTTCTAAAAAAAAAGGGAGACAACAGTTATGAAGCAAGTTCATAATGACTTGTAAATGATAAAGTGGTGAAAGGCTTCTTAAACATCCTTACTGAACTTGCAGGTAAGCTTATTACCAGAAGTTGATCTTCAAGGAGTGAGCTGGCACCAACATAAACTTGCTGTAGCGGTTATATCTGGCCCAAATCAAGTTACAGTTTGGGATTTCGAGGATTTCGGTAAGATGCTTAACTAGTTACTGCTTTCAATTATTTAAGTTCTTTCTCTGCTAGTTGTTGCCTTGCCAATGCAATTTATACTTTAACAGAAGGGAAGGAGCTATGCATTTTGGCCAATGAGTCCCAAAGAGAGGTCAAAATACTTGAGTGGAGGCCAAACGGTGGGAGACAACTTGCCGTAGCATGCAAGCACGTAACTTAATTTTGCTGCTCAAGATCTATTTCTACATTTATTTATTTTGATAGGCTATAAATTGTAAAGCTGAATTTCTCTCACTGTATGTGCTTGATTTCAGAGGTGGAATTTGCATTTGGGCTGCTTCTTTCCCAGGAACTGCAGCATCTATCAGATCTGGTTCTTCTTCCTTCCTGGGAGCTCTCTCTAGAGGTTCTGGAATTCGATATACTTTGGTGGATTTTCTTCGAAGTCATAACGAGGAACAGATTAGTGCATTGTCATGGAGTCCTGATGGAAGATATCCAAACAATCTCTATTCTGGTTTTCCATTATGGTTAAACTTATGAGACTACATGAATATGGAGGCCTTCTTGCAATTTATCACTGTCATCTATATGCACTTAATAAAAAATTTTGAGAAAACTTTATGTTTCTGTTTTACTATTGCATTCACTTTCTCTATAGTATGTTGTGGAATCAATCATTTTTTATACATGGATATTCTCAAGCAGGAAAAAATGCCCCGTTTTATTTGTATTGAAGAAGAGCCTTTATTTTCAGATTAATTTCACACTTACTTTTGTTCAGTCGTATGGGATTTCCTTGACGTGTACTTACATATTTGGCATCTGGTTCTCATGAGAGCTCATCATTTACCATATGGGATGTTTCTCAAGGTATTCATATATCACTTGCTTTGGTTGCTACTAACCTTCATTATGGGTTATGTTTTGAATGCTCACCTTACAACATGTTCTCCAGCTTTCTAAATGACTTTGTTGGCTATTACATGAAATTGTTATCTGTGCTTTTCTGTATTATTTAATGTTTCAGTAATCAGCTTTAGCACGTTAGTTCCTACATTACCACAACCATGTTAGAATTATTAATGATAAATACTCCTTTGACCTTCCTCCATCTATGTCCGTTTATTGGATTGAAACTTCAACAAGTATTCATGTTAAAGTGGTGCAACTATGGTGCATGGCTTTAGTTGTAACCCATGGAAAGACATTTCCCACAGGCATGCTCCTTTCTTAAGCTGCTTTCAGTTTGTTGTGGGAAACAGAGGAAGAAATAAGTTTTGGGAAGATGCGTGGGTAGGGAAAAGTTCTCTGAATGTTTTTTCCTCAGTCTTTACAATGTGTCCAGGTTTCCGAATTAAAGCCATTTATAGCATCCTCGACTGTTCTAGTGGTTTGAGGAACTGGAATTTTGGTTTAAGGAAAAGTTGAATGAGGCCTAGGTGGAAGAGTCATCTTCTTTATTGGGTGGTCCTGAAAATGTTGCCATTCACTCTCAAGGATTGATTTAAGAAAGTGGCGTCTAGATTCCCAGTAAGTCTTATTTCTCCTACCTTTGTAATTCAGGCTCAGCGCCTTCATTTCACCCCTAAGGTTTGATCTGGAAATCTAGAGCTCTTTCCTGGGTGATGATTCTGTCTTGGCTTGTGTCTGATGGTAAGGTGAATACTTGTCACGTGGTCCAAAGAAGAAGGCCAAATTCTTGTTTGTCCCCAATTGGTGTGTTATGTGTAAGAAGAATATGGAATTGGTTGATCATACTTTCTAGCATTGCCCCTTGACATTGTATGTGGCATAAGCTGTTCAGGGAGATGCAAATAAGTTGGGTCATCCTAAGTGGTTGGTTTTCCTTTCTTTGTGAAATCCTAAGTTGTTTTGGGAGGTAAGAAAGCCAAAATCATATGGGGCTGTTTGATTTTTGCTATGATTTGGGTGGTTTGATGGAGAGAAATATAAGGGTCTTAAAAGATTAGGTCAGCGTAGGTGCTAAGGAGCTTTAAAGAAAAAGTTCAGTTTTTGGTCCGTGCTATGGGCCTCTCTATCCAAAGAGTTCCGGGGTTGATCTTTCTCAGCTATCTGTTTGTTTCTGCACCGGGATAATCTTAGTTCCATTGTTTCTCTGCTGGCTTTTCTTTTTGTCCAGGCCCTTTAAGGGAAGGGATCCTCATTTTCTGACTAGTTATGGGACTCACTCCACATCGAATTTCAACGATCCGAACTGTCTATTTTGTAAGTCTTGATTCATAGATCATCCTTGCAAAAATTCATTTCAATCCGAAATCATTTGCCTATTTATTGTCATGATGAAATTTCAATGTTTATAAGAACACAGTGTTCGTCAATTTCTTTGAACTCAATTAGATGCCACAAATATTTCCGATTTGGTTAATATTTTGCAAGGATATCTTTAAGGTGCAACTTGAAAAATAGACGGTTCGGATCATTGAAGTTCGATGTGGCGTGCGCCCCACAACTAATCCCTATTTTTTGATAAAAAAAGGGGATTTCTTCCCTTAAAGACTGTGATACACACACACACACACACACACACACACACACATATATATATTATGTATATGTTACACACATTCATGTTAAAACATGCATGTCACT
This sequence comes from Malus domestica, assembly GCF_042453785.1. Lineage (NCBI taxonomy): Eukaryota > Viridiplantae > Streptophyta > Magnoliopsida > Rosales > Rosaceae > Malus > Malus domestica. The sequence continues at coordinate 13,739,335 of NC_091674.1, read as the reverse complement.
GTAAAGTGACACATTGTAGCTAATTTATTGATTTTGTTTTTCTTTCAAACTAACTTGATCTGATCTACGTTTTGCTCAACTTGAACCTCAAGTATTTGTGACTTAATCATAAAAAGTTGCACATACTGATGGAGAACTGACATTGGTTAGTAAACTGGTAATGAATCCTTTTCAATAAATTGTTTGGTAGATACTCAGAAAATTGGGCAAAAACAGTGAAAAGGCAAAGACCTCATTTGATACTGCTTTTAACAGCTGGCATGTGCTTTTCTTTTACTTTTCTTTTAAAAAAGAAATATATTATTTTGGTGGTTTGCCTAGGTTCTTTTTCTTGTGCTTTTGCTGTGTTTTTGGTACTTTTACAAAACATTACAGGAAGTACTTTCTAAAAGCTGCTTGTACTTGAGCAGACTAGCATTATTGATATTGAGTGAATAAATACGGATCTGTCCCAGCGCCTCATCCCCAAACCACTCTATCCGGGATCCAGGATCTATTATTTTTGAGATGGTTTTATTTCTTGAAGCAGAAAAAGTAAAATCTTATTTTGAAACTTATGATTTCATTTGCTTAAATGTTTTCTCAGGGCTTGGTACTCCTATTAGACGAGGACTAGGTGGCATATCAATGCTGAAGTGGTCACCAACTGGGGATTACTTTTTTTCAGCAAAATTGTAATGTCATGATTTGATTATTTGCACTTTCATTTTCATAATCTTAGTTGAAAATGGGACCAGTTTAGGATGAACAAGATGATCCTTCTGTTCTTTTCAGTGATGGAACATTTTATCTTTGGGAGACAAACACATGGACATCTGAACCATGGTCTTCAACTAGCGGCTTCGTCAAGGTAAGCAAAATTGACATCTAAGTCTAACTAACTTCTTGTTGCACACAATTTTTTGTCTTTATTTTCTAAATAGATGACCTCATACTGCTATGAAAACATTTTGATGATTGAGGTGTCAGCCTATGGGCCATTATTCTGTATTTTCTTTGCTCTGGTTTTTTGTCCACTTTGTGTTGCATAGAAATATTAAAGCGGCCACTTCAAATTCCTTGCAAGAGTTTTGAATTTTAGTACTATGTTGGTCTAAACATTTTACACCTCTCTCTCTCTCTCATATGACTAATTACTCACTCATGAAGCTCATTTAAAGGCAGCAGAAAGTACTATAATGGTTGAAGTTTTATTTTTTTATTTATACTTATACTCATTGTGTCGTGTTATACTAGGGAGCATCATGGGATCCTGATGGGTGTATGATACTTCTCGCTTTCTCTAAATCTTCAACATTGGGTTCCATTCACTTTGCATCAAAGCCTCCATCACTTGGTATGCAACCTTACATAAAAGCTATGTTTTAGTTATTGACATCTAGTGCCTTATTATCTCTATTTATTGTCTTGCATAATAAGTTAAGGTTCTCCTATTTCTAGTGGAAACTAGAAATAGAAATCTCGGAAAGAAAGTAAAACTGGATATAGAAGATGAAATGTGAGAAAAAGCTTAGCAACAATAGTTTAATGCTTTGGAGGAAGCTTTTGATATTAAGCTGATATCTACTTGACTTGAGTTAGTACTTGGTATCGTCTAGTGTTATTAAGATATGCAAAGATTGAATATTGCATTTGTCATTAAGATCTATGATTATGAAAAGGAAAACTTCAGAAAGGGAGAACAATATATTTATTGTATTGCAAAAGGAATGGAATTCACGAGCTTTTAAAAAAATATAGAATCAAATCTCCATGAAAATCTGCTGTAGAATTCAACCCCTAAATTAAGCTAATAAGCAATTACAAAGTCTGTTAACTTAAGAAATCAGGAGGTTAAATCAAGTAATTTAATTATAATTTCATGCAGTAACGACACTTCGGAAGTATGAGTATAGAACTTGACTCTCAGCTTGGTGCAAGTAGAATAAAAGTCTTTTGATATGCCTTAGTGAAGACGTCAGCTAAATATTTTTCAGTGGGGATAAATGAGTCAAAACCTTTTCTGATGCCACTTTAGTGTGTAGGCAGTTGTGATGTTCTTTGTTGGAGAACCTGCACAATCTGCACCGCGATATCCCTCAGTCGAAGATTTCTTTATTTCAAAAGAATTAAAATTCTCTGAATACATTTCCTTGCTTGGTGTGAGCAGCGTACTCCTTCGGCGCTAATACTGACTGTTATCTTTTAAAGAAGCATTTTCATGTACAGACTCTGTTCTTTTTGACAGATTGGTAATGTGATGGTTGTCAAGGGGAAATAGAACTAGTGAAAATTGATTTTGAAACAAATGTCAATAGTGTCATGACAGATGACAGTTTTTTACACGCTATCCTGAATCTTGCTGGTAAATTGATGTTTGAATTTTGCAGATGCGCACTTATTACCTGTTGAACTACCAGAGATGATGTCCTTAACAAATAGGTCGACATTAAATCATTTTTATTGTTTCTATTTTTCACTATTCTGATTGCTCTATGATTGTTTGATCGGCTACATCTCATTTAATAGGCTTTCTTTACGAGTTCATTGTTAAAGACAATTTTATATGGCATTATTTCTTGACAAGTTGGATGTCGGAATCTAGTTAATTTTATTATTATTTTTCATTATTTTTATGGTATCCATGTTAACTTTCTTAATTTATGAACTGTCTAGTAGCCAGCAGCCTTTATTAGGTAGTCAGAGGTGAAGTTGGGTTTTCTAGAGTCTGTTTCGGAGTGCTTATAATGCTTACTGCATTAAATCTTACTTTGTCAATTCACCCATCACATTTACCATCCCTCACCCAGCATATTGATATACGCTATTCATATTGCTCGATATGTAAACGAATAGATTTAAGGTTCCAGTTTGCAATCGTTTTCATCCTTCCACTCTTCTTTCTACCATATTATGTTCCTGCCTGCTCTTTCTGTTTCTGTTTCAGTTAGGACGAGATTAAACATTCTTCATGAGGATGGAATATTGATCTGACTAACCAGTCCTCAAACTGATAATTGCAGAAAAGCTTTAAAGTTTATTATTTCACGTTATAGTTGCATATCAGTAAACCTCGGGGTAGGCATTGTAATGTTTGTCCAAGACAGTCCTGATATGTTGTTGTTGTCTCCTTCAGTCAAGGCATTGAGAAGATAGCTTGGGATGCTTCAGGAGAGCGATTGGCTTTATCTTTTAAAGACGGCGGTGACTTATACAGGGGTCTTATTGCCATTTACGACGTTAGGAGGACTCCTCTAATATCTGCAACATTGATGTGAGTTGATTATTTAACAATTATTTTTTTTTTCTTTTCTTTTAAAACATTAGCCGAATGCTGAATTGTTACTAACGATTTACCATGATATAAATTCAGTGGGTTTATTAGAGGACCCGGTGACGATCCAAAACCTGTGGCATTTTCATTTCATGACAAGTTTAAACAGGGACCATTGCTTTTTGTGGTAAGTCCTAGTTAAATGTAGTGTGCTTTGCCCCATCTCATGTACTTGGAACTCTTGTTCATGATTCCCATCTGTCGGAGCGTATTTGTATTGGTTTTCTTGAAAATAAAATGATGCAAGTTTAGACTAACTAGTGCTTTACTTTTCTAGTGTTGGAGTAGTGGATTTTGCTGCACCTACCCTCTCATATTTCGTTCGCATCTTCTTCCCTAGTTTGTTACTGCTACAAACACCGGATTTTCCAGCGACCGCATTTTCATAGCTTATTTGTCGAGTTGACTACTGTAAGGTGTGATTAGCGGTTCCAACAAAGATAAACCGTTGTAGTTGGATTATTTCATATAATTACATTGGATTAGTTTGCATTTGATTACACTGGGACTGTGAAGTTACTTGAGTCACTCGACTGACCACATACTACATGCCATTCGATGTTTAAAATAGAAGATACAGAGACAGAATCAGCTCCGGTAGTCCTGATGACATCGCTCGATTCCATTAACAAATCAATGGATGACATCGCTCGATTCCATTAACAAATCAATGGAGTTTAAATAGAAGATACAGAGACAGAATCAGCTCCAGTAGTCCTGATGACATCGCTCGATTCCATTAACAAATCAATGGAGGTGAATGAACGCGGAGAGATTACAACCTCCATCTCCTCACCCGCGGACTCTAGCAGGCTCCGTTTGGGTATCACCTGCATTCAAGTACGGCCAATTAAAATCATATCATCGTCGATTTCTCATCCTCACATGCAGGCAACACAAGGATATGAAAGACGAAAATAGTAACGTTACAAAGGTCGATTCGGTTACCTTCTTTGGCTCGTTAAACGAATTCTCGTCCATCTGGTTGTTTGATGTAAGCACAGTTTTTGTTGACCCAGACAGACTAACGGAATTTGGCTCCAACCCATCCACAAAAACCTTCAGATTCACTGTGTAGGTTCCCAAATTCACAACCTGGACAAGGGCAATAATCATCAGAGTAATAAAACGTAACAGAATACGATCATAGTGGTAGAAACCGTATTTTAACTCGGTGATAGATGAAGCGGTTAACATTTAGTTGCTTCAGTCAAGATATGTACGGAATTCCAAAGCTGAGCAGAAATGAAGAAAAAATAGACAAGATACGTATTTATAACGAAAATAAAGAGTAGAATACTCCAGACAAAGAATAACATACGCTATTCTGAAGCAACAAACAACATACGAGTTTAAGAGCAATGTGATAAACGAGCTTGTTTGTTTCCGTTCTAGGCATTCCAAGTACGTTAATATTAGATGGCTACAAACACTTTAATGGTATCGACATGTTATAAGCTACAAACTCAATTAAGCATAAAAAAGTAATACCTTTATTCTCAGGTAAGTATTCTCGTTTTCTGAATTTTGCCACGAAATTGCAGATGCAAGAAGTGAAGTAGAAGAATTCATTTGGAGTGTTGAGTTGTAAAGAGTTGCTCCACTAGATTCGTTGAACAGACATTGCACCCAGTAGCTAGGAGTCCCATAGAGCTGTGAGGAGTCGAAGACAATTGCATCCGGATTCCACCTTGATGAAAGAAAAGTTTCAATTTTAGTAATAATAAACAGCATTGATCCGATCCTCTTTCGAAAACAGCATCAATCCACCGTAATACATAAAAGTTACAATGTTACATTATACAAAAGGAACGAGAGGAAAAGTATACCGCCTGTCATGGGTATTGACAAAGAGTGGTGCATAGCTTGCCATCTCAACAATATCACTGCATTCGTATGTAAACAGACAAAAATAAGTACTCAATAGCTGCCATTTTAACAATTACAGATATATACTTTTGCTAAAATTAGATGTAAAGATGAGACAACCCCAGAATCCCGGTGTACATATAAAAACGGTTAGGGAAGGAGTTATAAAGAATTACAGTGAAATTATGATGGGAAACTGTGATTTCTACATATTTTAGTAGTATCACGGTGAAATCCTATGCTACAGGTATATCGGGGCATCCTCCAACTTTAAATTTATTCAATTATCCATGCCACTGAGAACTCTTTCATGAATACCATCTTTATTTATCAGATTCCCAGACCACCTCCAAGGACTTTCCATCTCTTAGTCAGTTCAGTACTATTTCTATTGGATTGGGTTGGGAAATACCAGAAAGTTTCGAATGCAAAGAAAACATGTGCAGCTGGTCTTACGCAAGGAGATCTAGTAACAAACTACGTGGTTGTGACATGCAGAAATGCAGGAACGATATACACTTTTTCAAGAAGAAATACCGTACTTGCAAATAGATATAAAGAAGTCCGATCTTTAATGTTTTGTAGAACATATGCACAACAGACCTGTTTTTCTCCAGTCCAATAAGAAATCCAGCTTCAGCTAATGCTGCTAGAAGACTTCCTCTCCCAGCATCTTTTCCAGTCACGGCATACTCGCTCACAAAAGCCTGGATCATATTGAATACTAAGAATGGAAAAACAGGTAGGAACTTAGAGCAGATTAAATCATACAAAAGCTAATGAACTACCTTGGGGCCGTTACGTGACGTGTGATCAAAATGATTGGCCATAGAAAACAAGTTGCTGGCAGATGTATAGATCTAAGCAAAAAACAGAAGGTAAGAGGACTATCGCAAATGTTATCCATGTAGCCAAATCTTCAATGGCCCCATACGTCGAATCGTAAAGAAGATTATTGTCAACTGGAATACAAGTAGCGGTGTTATGATATTTACATGAAAATCATACATATCAGCTGGATGATCCAACTGACGAGAAGAACCGTCGCAGTTTGAAATCATTTTGATGTCAGGATAGGCGTTTCTTATAGCACTATAGAACTTAAGGTAATTTCCTGGTCAAGAGAAAGAGGGAAAGCATAAGTCTTGACAATGCTGCACAAAACAGGCTCCCACAAAACAGAGACAAAAATGCTGCAGCCCCGCCTCCAAGGCCGCCTAGGCGTGCCCCGAGGCGAGTCTTTTAAAACACTGATAATAATCAATCAGTTCCATCTCAACAAGAAGCATGAACTACAAAACATACAAACCTCGGTAGTTCTTTTTTCCACAATCCTCATTCCCTATAGCAACATATCTCAAGTCAAAGGGTTCTGGGTGTCCCATTGCAGCACGAAGAGAACCCCATGTGGAATTAGGACTGCCTCTAGCAAATTCTATACCATCGAGAGCTTCCTGTAAACAAGAAATGTGAAAGGTAATCCATAAATTTGAGATCTATCAGCACATACAATGCATAAATAACAAGACTGAGAATTGAATAACAATAGTTATCTGATATTGACACAAAAACATTTATTTTGTGTGTGGTTCTTCTCGTTTATGCACTAAACCAGCATTCAACAGATATATACAACTGATATTTATAATAAAATCATTGAGAAGTTAGAGCATATTGCAGAGATTCCTAGTAACAAACAATGCACCACATGCTTTGTACTGCAGTTTGTCACAATGTTTGATGTACTCCTTGAGTGGCAATATGGGGCTCGAAGCTCTGCCCTACTCTTGCCAAAGCAACCCTACTTGGCTTCTGAAGAGACAATACATTTTAAGTGGTGTACATCCTCCTATGTGAATAATGAAGTTGGGCTTTGAGAACAGTGAAGTCACTTGAAAACCGAAAAAAAAACGACTAAATTTGATATCTTCATATCATATTTGGCAAATCTTATGTGTCTTATACCAAAGCACATAAAGCGAAGTCGTTCATTTTCAAGGCTTAAACTTAATTTGAAAAACTGTGTCATCGGCATATATTCACTTCAATTGAGAAGATATAACATAGATAAAGTAGTTAGGGCTGGTTTGGTATTGCTGTGCTTTGAAAAAAAAGCTGCTGTGAGAATAAGCGGTTGTAAAATAAATTAGCAGAGTGTTTGGTAAACTTTTTTGTAAAAGTGCTTTTGGAAAAAAAAGTAGTCTGATAGTGGGTCTTTTCATTAAAGGAGCACTGCAGCTCCGTGTGCTTTGAAAAAAATCCAGTTTTCCAAAGCTGCAAATAGCAGCTTTAGCTTTTTCCTTTGATTTCAGCTTATTCTCACAGCAGCTTCCAAAATAAGCCATTTTTTTTTAGTTTACCAAACACCTAAAACCCTCACAGCTTTTTTTCATGGGTGCTTTTTTTTAAGCACCTCACTCCCAAACCACCCCTTAATGTGATGATATATCAATTTTGGTAACAGTGAGCCAATTACTCATTAGTTACAGAGAAATGGGCAGCTGTTCAGGCATACCTGTACAAATGGTAAGACACTGGAAGTATCAACTTGATCATTGTGACTGATTCCTACAAATTGAGAAAGTTAATAATGACATACATATGTGATGATATAAAGCGTTTATGAAATGTGTACCGTTATTGAACACCCATATTGGCAATGAGCCAAGGTCCTCTGATAGCTGCAGAAACAAAAGTTTTCTTTACTAATTGTTACATTGAGTAGCAGCATTAACTGGGAACCCCGATCATTCCACAACAACAACAAGATACCTACTTGGAGAAACTCAAAATAACCAAGTCCATCGTCAGTCCAGTACATCCAAACATCACCAAAGTGTCCAGGTCTCTCTTCCCAGGGTCCAATTGTTTCTTTCCAACGAAATGCATTGCGTAACCATTCACCTTCAACGAAACAGCCACCTAACCAACACAAATATAAAAGCCAACTGTATTAGGTTGAATTCTAAGGAACTAGTGGATATATAAGACTTATCTATTTACAGAAAAATCAAGGATTCTTAGCACTGTTTGGAATTTAATTAAGCTTCCCCAGATTATCTTTGTCAAGAGGTCAGGACACCAAGCATTAAGGTTCCGGAATAAGGAAAAAAAAAATATGACACCAAGCATTAAGGTTCCGGAATAAGAAAAAAAAAATATCATGTTCAAAATCGAAAAAAATTAGAAGTTCAAAGAAAACGGTGAATGTAATTTTATATCTGCAGAAAAAAATTGATAGCAGGCAAAGAAGGACAAGATTACTTCTATTTGAGCTTGTTTTATAAAGATCTCCTTATTGTTTTTGAAAAAAACAAAGATTTTTTTAATTTATTAAATATTTTGCTAAACTTTGCTCTGTGAAGTGTTCATTGCTAAGAGGATTGAGAAAATTAAGCATAATGGATAGGTGTCACTAAAGAGCATGTAACCAAATGCAAATATGAAAGAAAATGAACCATCATAGATGCCTTATGTGATAATATAGTTAAAACATATGAAAAACATGAACCTCGGCAACGAAAATGTCAAACCTAGAATCTTCCATCAATTTTGGAGCCTAATTTACTTTGAGGGTACATTAGGGAGTATAAAAAACAGTTTGAACTCATAATATACATACATAAACGTCAGGATTGGAAATAATAAACTTCCGTTTGATAAGTAATCATCCTTCATGAGCTTTTAAGTTTGGCAAGTGTTGTATCGTAACTTTGTGATCACACACACAAAAATACATATGTACATACAGTTCATCAATTGACCTGCCATAGCATAGATGTTTTCTTCACATTATTCATAGAAAATACCGCCCTCTTAGTATGATTGTAACTAATTTGCAAGCAATAAAGCTAATATAAACAGTGTTTATTTCTTCATCAACAATATATTTCTGTAAGATCATTAATACTTTCCAACCTTGAAAATTCACTACTAAATCATATATCAACAGTTTAGGCAAGGTGTCCCCACTACGGCTTGCATATTTCAGCTCCCATATATTTTAAGTGAGAATTACATATGAAGAGCTCAAGTTTAGCAGCAGTCAAGTATCAAGTTGTAAATCCAGATTTACCTGGAAATCTGAAAAACCGAGGTTTTAAATCAGCCAACATTTGGACAAGGTCCTTCCGAAATCCATGTCCCTAGGCCAAAATAATAGATTCATAATGAGTAATAAGTTGTATAAGGATATCAATAAGTTCTTTACAAGTTAGCATGACCAATTTCAAAAAAAAAAAAAAAAAAAAGGAAAGGAAGAAGAGTAAAATCTAAGTTAAACCATTTAGGATTATTTTAAACATAGAAAGTTTGGAGTGGCAATAACAATTCCATTTATTTATAAGAACGTAATTTTACTAATAAAAAAGCACAAAATAACATAGACAAGGTATGAAAACAAAGGATACAAGGTCAAGCCACAACAACTAGATTAGATTACCACAGCTTTCCAATTATAAAACACCAAGAAAAAAAAAATGCCTCAAGAGTGCATTCTTTTCCTTCCTCACACAACTTTATCCATAACACCCAAGCAACCGGACAATGAATAAAGAGGTGAACTATGGAACACAACAATCTCAGTTGGAAAGAAATGAAGTTATCTCTACCGTAGAATCACAGGAGAAAACCTTATATTTGTAATTTGTAATGACCTTGGAAAACAAGGGGAAAAAAAAGGGTACCTTATATGTATCCAAGGGAATGGCTGACACTTGATCAAACCATATCACCCCTTTACTGGTTGTTGTCAATTGCAGTCTTGAGTTAGGATTTGTTCCTTGGGCTTTCAACTGAACCTCGAATTTTGTCCAGTTTGAAACTTCAGAACCAGAAGCACTGCATAGGCAACGAAAATGGAAATATGAATCTTAAATGCAGAATAAAAAAAATTTAGTAAGAAACTGTTGATTGCAAAATATCTGAGAAGAGAGGTGCATACATAATGTTCGCAGCAGCAAGTTTCTGCAACCCATCTGAGCCTGTCAGTGATACGGATACATTGATTGATCCAGATGAACGAACATAAAGAACAGCATTGTATGTCTTCCCTTTTTCTATATTCTGAACAAAAAACATAAATAAAAAGACCGTACAAAAGAGCAAAAAGGAAAATATGCAGTAGTTGTAGTTGTGTGTGTGTATTATCTTGCGATAAAAATGGTCGTGTTGCTAAACCATGAATCTGGACCACAAATTCTGGCAAAATCAATTTGATGAATGGTCAAGTTCACAGCTTAGGTTGCTAGCCAGTCTGTCAAGAGAACATTTCCATATGTGTGCATGTAAGTTGTGAAGGTTAGGCATTACAGCGAATAACATTACTGCCCAAAAAAACCCTCGCAAATGGACAAAGGGGAAACTTTTCCCAACTTGTAAATGGGAGAACTAAAGCACTAGGTGGAAAACTGAACCCATTCAGATTAGGTGTAAAAGTTCATACCATGCCCCAGAACCCAGGGTTATAAATTCCAACACCCCCAGCAGGGCAGCTATTGGCGCCTTGGGTGTCACATAGCACCTCCATTCGGAGTGCAACCTTATTGCGGTCAAAGCATGATGAACGGTCCGTTGACACAATCAAAGAGGACTCATTGCCAATTATCGCCCAAGGATCAATGTTAGAAGGAGTGTTAGGGCCCCCAGCTTCAAAACCTGTGGGAGAAAATTATTGAGAAGCCCAGCTTTAAGCATACAGTTAACATAACAAAGCAGGATAGCTCATTATAATCTTTGATACAAAATATTTCTTCTCTCTGTATGTGAATGCAGAATTTCCAACAAAAACTCGGTAACCTCATACTGAATAATCCAAACTCATTCCGACATCTCAAACAAACTTAAAACTGACAAGGCAGGGGAAAAAATCGAAGGGTTGAAAAAAAGAGGGATCTGGTGGTAGTATTCAATGCAGAGAGTCAGATAGGTAAAGAAGGAAATAGGTGTCATACAAAAAGGAGAAAATTTCTTGATTGTCGTCCACCAACCACACTTGCACAAGCGGTAGAACACTTGTTAACTCAAAATACAATGGTTTTGCATCAAGAAAATTTATTTTGGTGAAGTACAGCCTAGTCCATCTCTATTTGCACATTGAAGCGTGACCTGATAGAAACATATAAAACCAAGTAAGACAACTCAATAGAAAGAAGGATCGGATGGGACCACATGCGATCCCTTTTCTTTTCAGACTGGAAATGAGTCCTCTTTGATTGTGTAGGACCGTTTGATCGTGTCAATGGAAATGAGTCCTCTTTGATTTTTTCAACGGAAACCAAAGAGGACTCATTTCCATTGACACAATCAAACGGTCCTACACAATCAAAGAGGACTCATTTCTCTCACAGCATTCCAATTATGCTGTGAGACATCCTGCAATGGTGGGATCCCTTTAAAGAAGCTGACTATAAATAGTTTGGTAATGTTCTCTTGCTAGCGAAAGAAGTGCTTGTGTCACCAGACAATTTGAATCACACGTTCATGCTGCAATTAACCTAATCAATGGTCTACATTCATTACTTAGCAACACAAAGATAAACATCTGATATTGCTGGACAGTTTGTGGAGAAAACATTTTCCTGCATTTGCTATAATTTCACTTATTTTATTAGCTGGAGTTCAGAGAGTTTGGAAGTAACCTCTGTTGCTTACAAGCTCAGCCCACACCCCGCCAGCACCAGCATGGTTAATCTCCTGCAGTGAACAATTTTCAGAAAGCTGATAATTCTGCACAATTCTGAAATTCAAGTAATTGGAACTGAAACCAAAGATGAGTAACGCAACCTCAAAGAAAATTCCAAACAGCGTGTCAGATATTGGGCGTGCGGATGCTTGAGAAGCATCGATAAGCAGGTTTGCTGTCTGGTTTGCATCGACTCCAATGGCAAAGCAACGATAGACAGAGCAAAGCAAGACATGTAGCAGAAGAACAACGTGAGGGGACTTGCAAGAACCCATTGATCCCTTCGCACACCCACTACTGCCTACAGCCTAATAAAGTATCGATTTCCGACATAATTTAGTTACATTCTTACCAATTAACCAAACAGAAAGAACAAACACAAAGTGCAAAATGGTGTTTCAGGTAATTAGATTAGATTAGATATAATTAAGGCAGCTATACTATACACAGAAGCTCAATCAAAATAAGACAATTAACAGGAATTACTTCTTCCACCAACCATTAATTCATTCAACTGAAGCTACTATTTACTGAATTTACAAATTACATATAAAAAAATAAAAAAATATATAAATAAAAACCCAGCAGAATACCCAGAAAGATGGTGGTTTTTGGTTGTTTGGTCTCCAAGACTCCAAGTCTCCAACTCCAATCAAAGTAAGAAAGATTAGTTTATAAAATCGATATTTCCAAGAGGCAAGAGGGAGAGTGAGTTGACTCGATGATTCTGTATCTGTATCCCTATCTGGTGCTACAGCCTATAGATATATGTGTGTATATATATAGAGTAGCATCCGGGATTTGCCTTGCTTTCACGTAAGCCAATGCACCAAGCAAGCAATGAAGCTAGCTAGCCGTGGCGCACTCATTGGGCTCGCTCGCTCAGTGGAATGGATTGCAAGCAAAACCGATACCAAACCATTTTGCTTTGTTTAAGAAAAATCTTTTGTGGCTCCATTCATGTGTCTTTATCTCTAATATAACTCCGTTCAGAATTATAGAACTGTAAAAAAATTATTTTTAATAACTAGTGTCATGCCATACTTATATACCATTTCCAACCCAACCGATGAGGTTAAATATAGCTCTTTTAATAATTTATTAAATTTAAATTTATTGGTTAGTTTAATTAAATGACCGTTGAATGTTTTCAAGTATAGGATTTAAATCAATTATTACAATTAAAGAGCTACCCAAAAAGGGCTAAGAGGGGGCTATTTTTGGCCAACTTGATGTCCCTTTAGTCAAATAATGGCATGTTAGGCCATCTCCAATCGACTTGGCCAAAGGGCTTTTGGGCCTCACCGGGCCAAAACACCTAAATTAGGCCAACGGGTTAGCCATTTCCAGCCCAGCCCACTTGCCCTCCAAAAGCTACCTAGCGTCAGCATGACGCCAGCTAGCAACAACTAGCTAACATCAGGTTGTTGGAATTTTCTTTTGGACGAATTTAAAAAAGAAAAAAAAAATTCTAATTTTTTCCCTATAAATACCTAAACTATTTCTACACCATTTTTCATATACTTTTCACCACTCTATACTATCCGAAAAATTATTAAGATTATATAACTATATTTTAGTATGTTTGAAAATTTTATTTTAATATGGTAGTTTAATTTAATTAACTATATTAATTCAATTAAAATAATAAATTATTAAGGGGATTATGTTTCGCCTATAGCCCTTTGACCCTTTCGGTTGGAGATAGTATAAAATATGGTATGATACTGTTCCTTAAAATATAATTTATTGAAAGACTATATGGCTAAACATGATCCTTTGACCCTTATTCGGTTGCAGATGATCTTAGACTCTAGATTTATAGTCAGTCATAGATTAGAGATGAGTTTTTATACGAATTAAACTAGTTATTATTGGTTTTTGAACGTTTTGCACTGTCCGCTGGAAGTGGCCAAACTCATGACGTGCCGAGATGGATACATGAAAAATGTCTTGATCTTATCCCGTGGACCCCAACATTCATCCGTTTATCCGGCTGACGGACGACGTAATGGGTTGCAACATTCCACATCATCTTTGGATTTCGGATAAGTCTGGTCCTTTCCAACCAAACAAAAATAACATATACAGTCCCTTTTAGTTTTCTTTTTCAAAAATGTCATCTAGTTGTACATCATTTATACTAACTCTCTTATAAAGATGGGATCCACGTCCATTGGTGGACCCTACTTTTATTAGGAAAACGGTACAAATGATGATACAAGGAATATAAATAATGGTACAAGTGGATGGTAAATGTAGCACACTACCTTCTTTTTTACGTCAGTCCTCACTCAATTCATCCAAATTTTGGTTTTAAAGAAATTCAAGAGGGGTCACGGAACACTACCACGGTGACATGTAAGTCATTCTCCCGTTTAGTAATACTTTAATCATATTGCTTTAAGACTATCAAACAGATAAGTCCTGTCTTAGGAGGGCATAACGAAGGTGCAAATGCAATATTTGAATCGGAACTTATAAAGATGAATGAAAATAACTCATACAGAATTTATGACGGCCTGCCCCATTGGACTTGGAAAGACAACCTAACTGTGACAATTGAAAACGACATGTAGATACATAATTTCCAAGTGATAAAACTAGCACAAAATAACTCATACAGAATTTCTGCTACTGTCCTGCCCCCAGTATAGTCGACGAACCAAACTCACCATGAGGGAATCAGTGAGAGAGAGAGGCCAAGCAAAACACTAAATCATTTTATTCGCCCACTAATATTAAAATGTACCGTAGAATCGTAGACACTAAATTACCGATGCCGATACTCACCTTAAATTCACTTCAGATCAACCACACACCTAAAGCAGACCTCGTCGTACAAATGCCCAAGCAGTAAGTACCAACCTCCTACTCCTAGGGTACAAGTCACAACAACCTCTTCTTCTACCAGAAGAACCTCTACTAACCTCCTACTCCTAGGGTACATGACTCAAGTAACCGTCACCAGTCTCCAGTCTAACAAGCTTGGGGCCTGAAGGAAAACATGAGCCCACGCACAGATGGAAGCCGGTGCATGCCCTAGAGCAAATGCGCTTATAACCCTGTGCACAAGCACATGGGGCTTAGGTCCTCCGATTCCACAAAGCAAGTCGTTAATAAACAAAGAAGAAACCTACTTTTCCACTAAAAAGGAAACCACACACAAGTAAATAAACTAATCCACAGGAAATCTCCTAGTAATTTTAATGTTACAAACTTCATACATTAATAGTACATTGACAATGCTGAGAACGGATCTCGCATGTGCCCATTAACTAAAGTCACAAGGGGGAAGTATGATGTTCCTCAATACCTGTGAAACCAGATGCCTTCCAAGGTAATGAAAACAGCAAAAGGACACACATACCGCATCACCCCCTTCTTTCCGCCAAGTAATACAAACCAACTGCACAAGGGACAGGGCAATATGGAAGGGTAAGAACTTCATTTAAATAGAAAAAACATGAAGTCGCGTATAAATATTTGGACACTGAGAAGTGTCAGTACGGAAATAGAGCAAATCATATATGCCCATAGCAACATAGTTACATTATATAAGTTTACAAGACACAAAATTTGATACAAGATTGTCAATCCTGATACGTAAGATCAAGGTTCCTCAGAAAAAGTATAGTTAGTTGATCGGGAAGGCATTCATGACTTAGCTTAAATTTAAGGAAAAATCCATTAATCATGCTAACATTAAATTATGATGCAGCGTTCATATTTACGGACGTGAGTAATGATCCAAATGGCATTCTACTAATCACAAGGATGGAACTGCACTAATTAGTTAGTTCCAAGCAAACCCATTGTCTCTAAAACTTGTTATCGCAAATAGATCAATGCCAGATGGGCTGTGACCTAGTTTTACTTTTCTGCGTCTGGTTTATGATATTCTCACTTCTCACCATGCAGTGTGTAATAAGTGAAGACAGTTCCTTGAAAATTTAACGCATAGGTGGCTATGGCATTGAACTATTAAATACAGGATTCAACAATAAAGATAAGGATTGCTGGCCTGAAGGTGGCAGGGATGTGGATATACAATAAAGACGGATCATGGATAAACAGGACCCAAGTGAACGCCAAATACTAGACTGGTGTTAATGACAAACTTTTACTTTGGAATCTGAAACAAAAATTGATTCAACCAAGACACAACACACAGAATCGAATCCTTTACACATTTTCTGAACCAACATTTTAGGAAAAGAATGTTCCTTCTACATATTTTGTCTTCAAACAGGTGAGATATTCATACAAAATCAACATATTTCATGATAACATGAACCGTAAAACCACTACTAAGTGCCAAACGTAAACTGTTTTCATGATCATTCATGCTACGTTCAAGATTTAATCATTCTTTAAAGTCCGGTTAATTTAAGAAGCATTTATATGATAAAACAAGAAAACAAGACAAACAGAAAAAGTATCATAGTAAGAAATAAACTCAGTCAGGAAACTGAAGGTCTCTAACCTTTTTCTAGAAGCATAATTTATCAAAGATCATCCTCATATGATACACCCATTAGTAAAAGAAGCTTCTGCATTTTATTGACCCGCAAAGGCACACTTTCTTCCTATGGTATGCTTTCTCTTGAGGGACCATCCCATAATCATATGTTAACTCTGTCATAGGAGGTATGTGTCCAACCGTGTAAAACGCAATATGGAGGTCAGACTCATTTTTGTTTTCCCTTAAGACTGGCTGCCAAAGTACATTTGGAGAACAGCTGTGATTCATAAAACGAGCAACATTTCCAGCAGTATTTGCACTTATAATTAGAGGAAATGGGGCCTTTGAAGTCTCTGTAGAATCACCAGGCAGAACCCCGAGTGGCTGACAGGTACGAGTAGCATCGAAAATGTAATCGTCTTCATAATCACCCCCCATTTCTTCTACCCCAGAAATAGTAAGAACTTGTCCTGCATATTCACATAACAAAGAACCAGCGCGGATGGGATCCAAAGACCGCAGACCCCAACCTTTATCCTTAGTTCTAAACACCTCCAGACGAACTTTCAGGCCACTTTGAGACACTCGATTCCGACAATTAGGAGGGCACTGACAGGATGGACCACATTCATGCAGTAAGGATTTTTGGTTCACAAGAAGCCCATTTGCAGTATATGGGAGAAAATCTCCATTTTTCTTAATGCAAGAGCAATTGGAATTACCAGGGAGACACCCACCAATACAGAGACATCCATCAGAGGGTTCTGTAAGATTCACCGGTTTAGAATACTGCAGGCTAGAAATATATGTGAAGTGTGCAGGGCCTTTCTCACCATCAACATCATTTACCAGGGAAACAGGTAAATTTTCAGCTCCGGAAGTAAGGTCAGGCAATATAAGTCCAACCCTCGTAGTAGTAGTTTCTTCTTTCCACTGTTCAATTGATTTCCAAATGGTAAATGCTTCAGGCTGGCCAGGTAACCTTACCAATTTATACTTAAATACATTGCAACCACTCTTCCCCTTGTCGACCCATGATTCGTGAATTTTATATAGACCATCATAGACATATACCTTCCCAGTTGGATTAGATACATCCTTTAAACCTCGAATTACTCTGACATCATTACCCCGATGCAAACTTTTCTCCAAAGCAAGATTACCCCTTTCAAGCTTCTGATCCTTCATTTCCTTATCTCTCCTGAAATCGTTGCTAGCATTACCACCTTGGCCACTGTATATCAACACATTCGAATCCTCCACAGAATCCTCATATCCTCCAGAAGAAACAATGCTCAATGCTAAAGGCTCTTCCTCTGTACTGTTCTTGACTCCCATGTAATCAATTCCACCCATAGTTGGAGCATGTAACCCAACCAAGCAGAGTTCCATTCGGAAAAAGAAAATATCCCCGACTTCAACACCAGGCACTGCACCAATCCTCTTCTTGGCATTTGTCCTAATTCCCTTATTCATGAAGAGTGTTCCTGCCCTTAGATCGGGGCGTCCTGTTCTAGGGGCTCCAGGTATTCTTTCCTTCATCTCTTCAATTTGTGTAATCCTTCTTCGCACCAAGTCATAGGACGTGAGTGCATATACAAGCGATTCCCTGTCACCATCAGTTTGTTGGAATGTATTGGTATATGTTGTAAGAACATTATCAATTATTGCATCAATGTCAACATCAGGCAAAGCAACATTAATGTCCTGGCCACCCCTTGTCCTCTTTTGGGACCGGAACTTACTCCTTGAGCTCCCTACCTTCCTTGTATTTTCTCCATCAAAACCATCTTCCTCTGCATTCCCACTTTGGGATTGTGGCTGACCACGACTTCGAGCAAGCCTTCTTGCTGTCCTAGTATCTCCATTAGCTTCTGCGGATGGAGGCGTCCTAAATGAATTAATTGGGACTGCATTTGATATTGGGTTGTTGAAGACAAAAGATGCATTACCACTAGGTGTTTGCAGATTTTGTTCAAGTGGCCTTTGCGACTCTGGTGAAATGAAGAACGGAAAAAATGGGGCAACCCCGGGTGGGAAAGGGCCAGCAGGAGAAACACAAACGAAAGGAGCAGCACCTTGTGGAGTTGAAAATGAAGTATTATTAGAAGCTGACGGGAACAACGGAACAAGACGCCTCAAAGGCCTTACATCTAAAACCTTAGACTTGTCAAGTGACCCAAAACCAGGAACAGACTCTTGACCTAAACTTTGTTCCATTAAATCGTTTCAGGCAAGAAGCACGGTTTTCAGCTACAACAAATCCGGTAAGAAAGACTGCCTCCACTACGAAACAGCCACAACATAAACTTGTCACAGCATCAAATTGCAACCATTTCAACCAGAATACATTGCAAAATAAGCAGTAATCTTTGCAGAGTTCTTGCAGATACAAAGTTGACTAATCTCCTGCAACATGCAAAGTTTTAAATAAATTAGAGAGACGATAAAAACTAAATTTACCCAAAATTAATATATTTTCATAGGGTGAAGGTAAATTCAACTACTACACTATTTTGTTGGTGGAAAATAAAGTAAATTGAAATAATAACTCGCTTTAAGCTTAAGCTAAGTTGACACAAGGATTTTTGCTCATCCGAACCCAGAAACCACATGCAACACATCATTCAACTAAAATTCTTTTTATTTCCCAGTTTTCACTTTAATTTCCCAGATTTCCCACAAGTAAGAAATTACCTTCAATTAAGTTGTATAATGAGAAAATAAAATCAAAACTAAAACGGTTTTCACTTTTCAGACTTTTCTCAGCAACCAAACAAAGGAATTGAGGTATATCGTAAAATTAAGTGAGAAAAGTTACCTTTAATTCACAAGTTAAACCAGTGAAACCAAGAAAACTAACTTATTTTCTCATAATCATCCTGTTTTCCCAGAAAATTGAAATTGTCCATGGAAAAATCAAGAAAACGAAAAAGTAAAACCCAATCAAAAAAGAAAAATTAAAGATCTATAGAGATCAAGATCGAACCTGGAGATGCAGCGGCTATGGAAGAAATCAAGATCGAACCTGGAGATGCAGCAGCTACGGGAGAGGATGAGGAGGAAGGCCTACGGGAAAAGAAAGGCAGCGGCAGAAAAGATGGAGAGAAGATGAATGAATTTTGGGATCAGCCATTTGAAGTTTATGGTAATTATAACTAAAAATTGATATGAAAATACTAATATACTATTAACATAATAAATTTTATTCCTTAAGGTTACGTTTGTTGTACCAAATTATTTTGGACTGGATTAGTTTCAAGAACTAAGTTGGATTGGTTTAAACTAAATCAAGCTGGACTAACTTAGTAAAATGATTGGTGCAATGTTGGATAAAAAAACAAAATTATTAACAAACTCTCAAATTATATTATTTAATTCTTATCTATTAACATTTTCTTATTAATTCTATTTTTTCCTATATCTCTCGAAATCTCAATCCTCTTTGCCTACATCAACCATGCTTTTCAAAGCTCTCCAATTCAGACACATGTTTTTTCCTTCATCAACCATGCTTCTGAAAGCTCTCCAATTCAGACACACAAATCGTTTTACCTCTATCAACCATGCTTTCATGGAATTCCCATTTGCACAGATTCCCATTTGCTGAAAATCACATTTATAAATCCCCAATTTCTACTAATTGCAATTCCATTTTCTCTATTAATTTTCTCACCAACCAAACACCTTTCAAAATTCCCAATTCCTACTAACTGCTCACCTTATCTGTCGCACAGATTCAGATTACGGTTCGCTGAATTCTCGTGACAGAACGCGATTGGTGGGGGAGAATCAACGGAAGCAGGTATTTGGTAAGGGTGGAAATTTAGGCGTTTGTGAGGTTTTGAGAACGATGTGCACGTAGTCTAAGATAGCAAAAGACATGTCTTTACCGTGTTCGGGTCAACCCAGATGGCGGAAGACAAATCGGCGTTGGGTTTGTGGGATGGTGGAGATCAGCGAGAGTTGTCTCTGCTCTGGTTACTGGAGAAGGGAGGCTGCAGCTGCTAGTCATGTATGAAGAAGAAGGACTTGGTTCGCTGCTTGTAGATGAGGGAGAGGGGACTAGCAATCCCGTTGTTTTTTTTTTTGGGGGTCTCACTAAGACCTCCTAGTGAGGGACCTAGTCGAGGAGAGTCCTTCTTTGTCCCATTAAACTTAATCCTGCCTAGAACAAACATAAGCCTACACTAATGTCTAATCCAGTCCAGTCCAGTGAAACTTAACGAGGCCAAACAAACACACCCTAAAGTCCTTGGATGTCCTCTCCTTTTATTAATTTTCTTTGAACTACAAGTGTAATGCGGCATTGTTTATTTTGTCTGCTGATCACCTTTGCCATCTATTTCCTTTTAATCCTGGAATTGATGTGCCATTTGCTTTATTGGTTACCCTTTTTATTTTTGATAAGTTGCATAGCACCTCTAGCAATGGAGATGAGGTCTTGAAGGTAGAAGTTGCTGCTAAGGTTCAAAAGTTTACTGAACGGGCTTTGAAATGTTATAGGCTTTCCATTCTCGTTTCCTAGGCAATAAGGATAAAGTTAACATAGCTCATAGGTTGAGATCCAACTCCAGTTATCAGCATTTAAGTCGTTCATTGATCTTGCTTGTAACCAGTTTTCCGGGAAGAGACGAGCTAGTGCAAAGAGCGATTGGCTATTTTAGTTTTTTCACAGATAAAAACATGAGGAAGTTTATAACTTTTCACCCATTAGGGGTATATTAGTACTTGCATATCAAATTTTGGTTATAATGATCATAAACTTAAAATGGTGGTTATAATTCTGTATGGGGTCCATATTATGGTTATTTTTTCAAATTTTCCCAAGAATTTTGGGTTTGTTTTATGATTTGTATGGTGTAAATATTGAAAAAGATAAGGGGTATTTTTGTCTTAAAATTTTATAATTTTGTGTTCCACGGGAGTGGAACGAGTTGTTCCAAGGAGGAGGTGGAACAGAAATTTAACCAAAATTCGTTCTATGGGATGAACGTGTTCCGTCCCATACCAAACGGTGCTTAAAGGACATGATAAGCGTTATATTTTTTTGGCCTATAAAGTACCCTACCTTTTGCCACTTGTCCTTTTTTTCTGTCAAATTTACCACTTGTCTTTCTAATACGTAAATTTCACTTTTTTTAACCTTCTAAATCTCAGATTTCGGTAATTAATGAAGAGTGAGGGTTAGAGGTAGTTAAATTAGAATTTGATAGAATTTTAATAGACTTTAAAATGCGGGTGTAGTCAATTATAGTTTTAAAAAGAGGATTTTAAAAGATTTTGAAATCAGAATACATTCAAATCCAACGGTAGTCGATTAGAGCATATCCAAAAGAGATGTCAAAAAATAAATGTCAAATTTTAATTTGATGGCTGATGTGGCAAAGTTAGATTTTCTCCTTTTTCTAACTGATATGTTTTTTTTGTTATAAATGATATTTGTATGACCCATTTTAAAAAGAAAATTAAAATAAATTTTGACGATCTATAATAGGTGCATTAATGGGACCCACACAATAAAATAATTAAAAATAATTTTACATCACGTTTTATTATATGTCAAATTTGACATATGAAAACTCATATTTCAATCCATATAGGATTGACAAATCAGTTGGAGTTTGCTTCTACTTTCAAATTTGATTACATGACATTCCACTTAGGATTTGACATCTCCTTTGGAGATGGTCTTAGGATTTTAAAAAAGTCCACACATTCTAGGTGTAGTGAGAATACAAAAGATTTGCTAGGATTTTAATGGGTGAGGGATTTTGATGGACTTGAGGGTAGATGGTATAAATACCAAATGCTTTCAACAATCCAACCTTCACCGCTAAGATTTCTTTTCAAGGCCAAAGAATTCTCTCTGTAGAAACAATCTTTCGCCACCCCTCATCTCAACAACCCGCCCATTAACATTCTACCACGTACAATTCCAATCCAAACCACATAAGATAACAGTGGGAGTTCTTCAAGCTGCGTAAAGGTCCCTCTAACTTCAGTGATTATGAATGAGTCATTGCCAATAAATTTTGATAACACTTATTCAGATATAGAAAAGACAACAGTGGGAGTTCTTCAAGCCGCGTAAAGGTCCCGCTAACTTTAGTGATTATGAATGGGTCATTGCCAATAAATTTTGATAACACTTATTCAGATATAGAAAAGATAACAGTGGGAGTTCTTCAAGCCACTTATAAATTTGGTCGCTATTTTTTTTTATTAAGGCTCACTCATCCAATAATATTAATTTTGATAATCTTAATAGAAAAGAAATTAAAATATAATTATTTTCATTATGATGCTTCTTAGTTTGACACTACACCAAATGCTTCTCTAAGTTAGTCCAGTTTAGTCTAGTCTAAGCTAGTCTAGCTTAGTCCTTGAAGTTAGTCCATTCCAAGATAGTTCAGTGCAACAAACACACCCTATTGTCTTATTTTCTCACCTACATTTTAATCGAAATGTTAATGACATAATTATTTATTCTTTAAACTTTTAGACCCTTATTTATGAAAATTCATTATAATGTTTAGTTCAAAGAAATGAAAACAAATAAAATTTTTTGAAAAAGCCCAACAACCTTTCCCCTACCCCATCCACCCTGTCTACTATCTTTCTTTTTTTCTCTCTCTCCTCTTATCGCACGTTGCCTAGATTTTGTCAAATCCTTTAAATAACTGTTAAGTTTATTCGTGTGACTTCAAGGTTGATGTGGTGACACGTCATATGGATTGAACATATTAAATTAAAATTGTAATTTTTTTTAAAGATGAAGATTTATACAAAGAAATTCTCTATGAATCCTATTTCCAATTTTATCAAAAAGTAACCTAAGTACAGTTACATGAGGAAAATTAGTGAACTAGATACAAGATTAACTGTATGTATATGCCAAATCAGCAAACCATCAACGGTCATGTTAACTTCTCAAAACATGTGATAAATTGTGTAGTAGAAAATTAGCTTCAATAAATGTCAAGTATTCTTGATAATAGATGAAATCTACCACATAACTTGTATCTTTTTCTTAATTGCCTGAATTAAAAATTTCAGTCTCTTTATGAAATCTACCACATAACTTGTATCTTTTTCTTAATTGCCTGAATTAAAAATTTTCAGTCTCCTTGCATATTAATCTTTCCAAATCGCATTTGTAATACCTATTATCTTAACACACAAATTTAACCCTCTTTTGACAATTGTAGTACAAGTATAAGTAGGGATCGTTCTGGACCGGGGATTAGGAGGGCTTGCTAATAACTTCTAAATTGACTCAAAAACATAAAACTAAACTTAAAAACACTTAACAAGACTCACAAGACTCAAAGCAAACTTAAAATACCCAAAACAACTTAAAACAACCAAATAAACTTAAACTAGACACTAGGAATGACTTTGGACGAAAATTGACTTTTACTTGAATCAAAACACTTAAAAACACAAACTAAAACAAATTTGTAACACTTTGAAACAAGAAACTAAAAAGGGGGTTTTGATTTGGATGAAGTTGAAACAAACAAACAAGTATGAAAAACTAGATAGATTGTAAAACGAATGTGAGAAATAAGATGATGGATGGGATGGCTAGAGGCTTTTTCTCCACACATGATATGTATGCAAACAACTCGATTTCCAGTTACTACTTCATTGAACTATGAATGACAATGCTCCAAATTAACCGTGACATCACTAATTAACTCTCAGATTTTCTTTATTTTATTGGATTGGATGACATCATTCGACAACCCAAAACATTCTTCAGAAGTTCCCTACATGACATCATAATAGAGATACAATCAAAGATCATTACGTTTAATGAAAATCATAAGCATTGACAAAGCACTTGTAACTATGACATCATGTCACTCATGCTAGGAATTGAACTTAACGCGATCGTTTATAAGCGACCTTTACTACATGTGAATATAAGTTTGTAACGATTATGTGAAACTTCCTTATATTCTAGCAACGGATTTATGCATGCCAATTAAGTGTCGACCCTTAATTAACAAATACAAATAAGTTATCAATCAAATAGTTAAGCCAATTGCATTCATGATTCAAGAGTTCATAACTGGAATTTATCAAATTATATTGCACACATAATCATGGCTTTGAAATCACCCCTAGCCAAGAGGGGTTTAGCCACTCATATTTACAACAAAACGAAAGGAAATGAATTTAAACATTAGAAACAAAAGAAAGAAAACACCTAAACGCTCCAACGATCCAAGTTGGACAACAAGCACGTCCAAGCACTTTCCTTCCCTTCCTTTGCTACGGCACAAGGTGTTGGTGAGTGTTTGAAGGTTTGTTTGTATGGAGGAATGGATGTGAAGATGAATGGATATGTTTGGATGAAGGTTGTGTTGAAATGGGAGTGAATGATCTAACCAAGTATGAACTCAATTTATGTTACACACACTTCCTTTTATAGAGGAAGTGCATGACAATGGAGGGGAACATGGAGTGGTGTAGCAATTGAGTGCAATGATGCATGAAATCTGAAATGATGGAGGGAACAAGGAATGGTGTAGCAATTGAGTGCAATGATTCAATGTAATGATGCATGAAATCTGAAATGATGGAGGGAACAAGGAATGGTGTAACAATTGAGTGTAATGAGTGGTGTTTGAAATGATTCAAAGGTGAAAGTGAAGTGATGATGTAAAGCATGAGGGTAAAATGGAGTGGTGTTGCAGCTAGGGAACTTGAATGATTGTGCACATGGTAGAGAAAGGAAAGGGAGGTGGAATGATGCAACAAATGAGTTAATGGAGGGAACATGGATGATGATGCACGGCATAGGAATCCAAAGGGAGTGCAATGGTGGTGCACGACAATGATGGAAATGTGAATGGTGGAGTGACACCCCTTTGTGGCTGAGCTCTTTGTCCTTTTTACATTAATTCTTCTTTCTCTTTAACACATTCCTAGCCTCTTTAGTCTTCAATTTGTCCATCCACCTTACTCCATGCATGTGCTATTCATTCCAAGCCCAAAACTACTCCAAAATGCACCAAAATGCATCTTATTGCTTCATAAGGCCTATGGACCTACAAACACACGAAAATAGCTTAAAATACATAATTAACTAAGAAATAACAACATAAATGCATGAGAACAAGCTAACTCAGTCGCATAAATATGCTCCTATCAAATTCCCCCACACTTAGCTTTTGCTAGTCCTCGAGCAAAACAAAACAAACGAAACAAACAAAACACAACCTTGACCTTCCAACATTTGCCTCAGGGATTTTTAATGAAACATGACATGTTAAAAATCATCATTCCCATAGATTTTGGTCATCTTTATAGTTGAGCACATACTTAATCATAATCACCACTTACTAGTTCACAATTAACCAATTAAAACGATGTTTTGAATGTAGTAACATGCCTTAGAGAATTTGCTCAATTTCTTACAAGATGCTCTCTATTTTCACACACATTTTCTGACTACACACCCTACACTAGTATATGTGAGAAGATTAATGCAAACACGAAAGACTAGGACTCACATATGTTATAACAAAGAAAGCAATTTTCTGGAGTTATTAAGCATGTTTAGATATGATCTCATGAATGGAATGCTACTACTTAGATGCGAGAACCAGTGACACCATATGCTCATACCAATTTCGAACTCCACAAATTGAAACACACAACACTCAAGATTGAAGTCAAGGGTTGTAACAGGGCTTGGGGGCAATGGCTAATAAAGAAAGGATAGGAATAACAAACGTTCTTAAAGCGATAGCAAGCAAAGCAATGAAATAGACACTTGGAATTCAATTTAGAATGCAGAATCAACTTTTAAATACACAGGGAAGATTCATGCAACACTTAGGGCCGAATTCAATGTTTTGGACCCTTTTTTAACAAACTTTTTTCTTTTCACTCTTTTTTTTTTCTACCCATGCCTTATTAAGGACTTTGGCACATACACACACACAAGAATCACTTGCCCCACACTTGCTTTCTGCAATACATTGATAAAAAAAGGAGTTCATTTTAAGTCATGCTTTACTATACTTCAAGAACAAGGGTATGGATGGTCCTAAAACTAGGCTAGGTAAGGATAGTGTGGATTAACAAAGAACATAGGCTTAACAATGCTCAACGGGGTTAAACTTAAACACATAATGAAATAGGGGCACGGCAATTTGGCTTTGGTGGTCACTACACAACTTTATCTTAAATATGTGTTATGCAAATCAATAGCATGCTTTGAATGAAATAGGCATGAGTTCTAGCATTTTGAACTAAATGATGAATCGCCTTCTAAGTAGCAACCAAGCAAAGAATAATGAGATCATGCAACGACTTTAGAAAACAATGATGCACAGATTATTAACTCTCCAAATAAACGTTTAGGCTCAAGTCTCACAAGGTTGTAGCGTTCATTTGAGTTCCTTCCTTCAAGCATGTTACAAAAACTGATTTTTCCTTTATGATTGCTTGTGAATTCATAAATTATAACCACAACCAAGCATACACTAAAGAGTAAATCAAATTTTTATCCATGTTTATAACTCTCTTTAACAGTCATGTAATTAAAAGCCAAATCCTCATCATTGTGTTGGAAGGTACCCTAAGACACAAATAAACACACAAAAACAACTCTTTTTGGGTTTTTCAAAACAGTTTTTCAAATTTTTATGAGATTTTCGGATTTTTATGTCAAAACACACTAAAACACTCCAAAACAGCTTAAGAATACTTACAAACAGCAAGGAACAACACTAGAAGTAATGGGTGATAAACTCCTACGAATTTTATGCAAAACAACTTGGTTACCCCCCCCACACTTAAATCAAACATTGTCCTTAATGTTTCAAGCATAAACTCATACAAAAACAAGCAAACAAACAAACAACGAATAAACATGACAGGTATAGCAAAGTAAAAACCAGACAGAGTAGAGTTTAAGAACACAAATATGGTTTTGGAGATAAATGATCTTGTTGACTTTCCACAACTTTGATCTCGAACTGGTTTGGAATTCTGAGTGAGGAATATTAGAGTTCCTTGGTTGTGCAGTCTGCATTCTTCTCTGCTTGTTTCTTCTGCACGGCAGACACGCACGAGGTAGAGGTGATGGTCTGTTTCTTTCTTCAATCTTTCCAAGTGCCGACCATTTGCTTTCTTTCTCCTTGTCTATAGTTGAGAATGAATTAGCACATTGTCTCCACATGCTTCGAGGTATCATTTTCACTTCCCTTATCTGTTCCCCAGGCAGATGTGGTAGCTTGAGGAAGCATAAGATGTTGAAAATGAGTACTCGAGAGCAAGGCTAGGTAAGCAATCATGAAGGGGTTCCAGGCAGTTAGTTCCAGATCGGAAGATTGATACCAAATGCTGGCTGATTGCTCTCTTTCTCCTTGTCCCGTAGGTGAAAAACAACGACAAGGAGAAGGACAGGGAGAAAGCATGATATGAGATACTCTTGCTTTCAACCTTTATGATATGAAATACTTTTGCTTTTGATGGGTTGTTTGCAGAGGTATCCCAGGGAATAAAGAACACTGAATGACTCAAGAGGCTTTGTTGGGAAGGCATTCTCGGAGATGAAAAAGGGTTATGTATGTCTGCCTTGCAATGGAGGGTGAAGGTCGACATTTATATGAATTAATAACCGGTAATATTCTTTCACTTTTGTCGGCAACCGTTGGATGATTGAATAGTAATCTTCACGTGTTTTCTATGTCACCAGAAATCTTCGACAGATTACCCGTAATTTTTGCAAGGCTGAGTGTACATGTGACAGATGCTGACACGTTTGGAAAAGCAAATGCCTCTTCGATATCTGAAATCGTTGCTTCGACAAATTGTCCGCCGCAAGCTGAGTGTGCATGTGACAGATGCTGACACGTCTGGAAAAGTAAATGCCTTTCCGATTTCTGAGCTTGCCTCTTCGATTTCTGTGCTCCGTCGAGTGCAGAGGTTGCATGTCACAAGTGCGGACAAATCTGGAATAGAGGATGGCCCGTGGTTTCTGAGCAAGCCCAGCTTTTTAGAAAGTTAGCGCCTCTTCAATTTTTGAATTGGCCTCTTCGATTTCTGAGCTCGCCTCTTCAGTCTTTGAAATCCCGTCGAGTGCTGATTTTTATAGAGGATAAGCAGTTCGTTTCTAAGCACACTTGAATTTCTGCTCGTAGAAACTCCCTTCATTGCACTTCTAAGATCTCGATTTGTCCGACCTCTTTTTTTTTCAACACCTTTGAAAATGTCTAGCCCCTCCGACCGTCGTTTTGACTTGAACCTTGGTGAAAAGGCATCCATGCCTTTTCCAGACAACATATGGCACCCATCCTTCATATCCCCTACTAGTCCTCTTACCGTTGGGGATTCGGTGATGAAGAATGATATGATTGCTGCGGTGGTGGCCCGGAACCTTGTCACTCCCAAAGATAACCTACTACTTTCCAAACGGTCTGATGAGTTGGCTGTTAAGGATTCTCTGGCTCTCAGTGTGCAGTATGCGGGTTCTATGTCTAATATGGCCCAACGTTTATTTGCTCGAACTTGTCAAGTTGAATCATTGGCGGTTGAAGTGATGAGTCTCAAACAGGAGATTAGAGGGCTCAAGCATGAGAATAAACAATTGCACAAACTTGCACATAACTATGCTACAAAATGAAGAGGAAGATTGACCAGATGTAGGAATCTGATGGTCAGATTTACTTGATCATCAGAGGTTTGTGGGTTTGTTCCAATAGTATTTGCCTTCGTCTTTTGGGGCTATACTACATAGTGAAGCTCCAAATGATCAACCTCCGATACCTCCTCTTTTTGTGCCTCCCCCGACTGCTGATGCTCCGCCGACTATTGAGACTTTTCCTAAGCAGCCTTTGTGAAGGCTCCCTCTTGTATTTTTCTGCCTCCTGTTCATTTTCAACGAATTTTAATGTAAAATACCTTGCATATCTGTCAATGTTTCAAAAATAAACCCACACCAAAAAAAATTAAACAAGCAACAAATAAAAATGACAATCATGGCAAAATAAAATTGCAGAAAATGGAAGGTTTTTAGGAACGCAAAACATGGGTTGCCTCCCAAGAAGCGCTTGCTTTAACATTTTGTAGCCGGACGAAACTTCCTTCTAAGCTTAGATAGGGCCCACGGCACTAAGTGGGATTTCTTCCATAATCTGCCCCACATGACTCTCATAGTATAGCTTCATGCGATATCCGTTCACTTTGAATTCGTTGTCGTTCCTTAAGCTTTTAACTTGGACTGCACCATGGGGAAAAACATTAGTGACAACAAATGGCCCAATCCACTTAGACCGTAACTTACCAGGGAACAATCGTAGACGGGAATTAAATAGTAGCACTTTCTGTCCAATTGAGAATGTTTTTCCCTGAATCATTTTGTCATGAAACGCCTTTGTTTTCTCCTTGTAAATTCTGCATTCTCATAGGCTTTGTTCCGTATCTCCTCAAGTTCATTCAGTTGGAGCTTCCTATTCATTCCAGCAGCATCTAAGTCCAAATTGAATGTTTTCACAGCCCAGTGCGCTTTGTGCTCCAGTTCCACATGTAGGTGACACGGCTTGCCGTAGATTAGTCGAAATGGAGACATCCCTAGAGGTGTTTTGTAGGCAGTGCGATATGCCCATAGTGCATCATCTAAACGCAAGCTTCAATCCTTCCGGTTTGGCCCAACAGTCTTCTCCAAGATTTGCTTGATTTCTCTATTCGAGACTTCGGCTTGGCCATTTGTTTGAGGGTGGTATGGCGTGGAAACCCGATGTTTCACATTGTACTTTTTAAACAACGCCTCAATGGTGCGATTGCAAAAGTGGGAGCCTCCATCGCTTATGAACACCCTCGGCATGCCAAATCTGGAAAAGATGTTAGCCTTGATAAAATCTGCCACCACTCTAGAATCGTTAGTATGGGTGGCTTTGGCTTCCACCCATTTCGACACATAATCAACGGCTAGCAAAATATAAGTAAAACCATATGAGGGCGGAAAGGGTCCCATGAAATCCATACCCTATACATCAAAGATCTCCACATTAAAGATGGGGGTTTGCGGCATTTGGTCTTTGGCACCGATTGTACCTGTTCTTTGGCATCTATCACTAGTTATACAAAATATTCTAGCATCCTTAAATAATGTAGGCCAATAGAAACCACTCTCTAAAACCTTAAGGGCTGTCATGTGGGTGCCAAAATGACCCCCACATGCATAACTATGGCAAAATGCAAGAATTGAATTAAACTCGGAATTGTGCACACATTTACGAATAATCTGGTCAGGACAATACTTCCACAAATATGGATTATCCCACACATAAAATCGTGCATCATTTATGAGTTTATCACGCTTGTATTTATCTAGAGTGCTAGGAACTTGTTTTCTGACCAAATAATTGACCAAATTAGCATACCAGTGAAGGAATTATTTTGAAAAACATGTTCATTTGAGCAACATCATATAGCATGCAATTAACAATTAAAGGCGGAATCATGCTTACATGCACTCAAATACAAAACATTTACCCATGAAATTCAAAGCCTAGTAGATTGGTGAACCAATAATCAACTCAAAAATAAGTGAGTTGAAATTAATACCTTTGTAGATTCCTCTTTGCATAAGCAAAGGCTAATCACCCAAAGAGATAAGGGCCTTCATTCCTTGCTTCTTAGATCCATGGATTTGGATGGAAGAATAGGTTCTCCAAGTTCCCAAAATTGAGAACCTCTAATTCTCGACACCAAGGTTCGATTGTAGAAGAAATGAGTGACCTTGGAGTAGTAGGATTGCTAGATGTACCCTCCAAGGTGTTGGCCTCTTTAGAGAGAAAATGGAGAGACAATTCTCACCTATTTTCCCCAAAATAAACCCATTTTTCACTTAATGAATATTTGGCTATAAAATCATTTATATAGTCACTTCTTTAAGTGACCTAAACAACCAAAACCCTAATTCATTTCATCATGGCTGGCCATATAGGGATTTATGGGCTTTTGGGCTTTAATGAATCTTTATTCATTAAATTGTCATACAACTTAAGTTAATGGGCTTGACGTTCGAAGCCCATTGGGCCTTAAGGTCCAAAACTATCCCGAAGTCTTTAACGAACTAATTCGTTTGATTAATTAACATATTAATTAATCCTTGCCATAAATAAATGATTAAACCATTTAATCATTCTTACTCATTTCCGTTTAATCTCCAATCTCTACCTTTCACGGTGTGCGATCCATTAGGTTCCTTTTAGCGAGGTAGTGGGCGATTAAAACCATTTTACATCGATTGTGAATTGAAACTATTTTCAATTCTCCCTTTAGTGATTATACACGTTTAGGGCTTCCACAAACCATGAGTGACACCTAGCAGCATATCATGGTTACCCAAGCTAATCAGAAGAGGTTAGAGAACCTATTCAGTTCGAGATTACAAATGCAATACGGTCCTTCTCTAATCTAATACTCTTGACCACATTGTTTGGTTTGATAGTTTATTTTCTCATGTCTACTATCCAATGTGTGTCTTGTGCTTATATGATTACCTTGAATGTGATTCGGAACGCATTCCCTAATCTCATTCATACTCTGGCCAGAGATTCAAATCATATCAGAGAGTATTCTCCCTCAAACGGTTTGAAGGTTAGAGATCCCTTGTTGCGCATTCACTTGTCTCCATAGCTAAGCGGCTTGACCCCAACGATGCCGTGGACACCCTCCTGATGGAGTGACTTTGACATAATCAAAGATCAAGGTCTTAACCACAAGACAACTATGATGCCTCAGGTCAAATGACTACTTTGCATTATCCCAACCATGAGTTCTCATGTGACATGGAATATGAGAACTCTTCGTTGACCGCGTTCAGTGAACTCATTCTCTATTGAGCATCTACCGTACTTGTCTTGATGTCACACACACCAATGACTAGAGACTAATCACTCTCCCTGAGAGAAGACATAGTACGTACCGATCTTGACGGACTGTCAATGCCCAATTGGCAATCCTATGATCAGGAACGTTTAGGATGTGTCTACGAAAGAATGGTCTCAAGAATCTAACTTCATTAGATTACATTCTCCCAATCACATATTCCTTGGACTTTATCGTTTAAGCATATAACATTTATATGAGACGGCTCAAACAATAATCTATGCCCTTTATATGTTAAACTAGATTAGTTTAACATGTGAAATGTCCGTAAAGTATCATCACATGATTGGCTTTAGGGCACATTTCCAACAATCTCCCACTTGCACTAGAGCCAATCAGCTTGATCATCAATGATGATATCTCTTCTGTAGTCATTTCATAAATGGCTGAATAGTAGGCCTAGACAGTGGATATCTATATGTGTTATCCACAAAAGCAACCTTGAGAATAACGACGTCACCATTATACATGATTCTCAATCATGTGGTTCAGTCTCTCATTTGTGTTCGGATCTTGATGAGACCTTGATTCCCAGGCTTGAGCTATCGCCCCATTAGTGTCATACACTTTCTGGTTGGAACCGAATAGAGAATTCATAAATGAACTTTCCCATCCAAACAACATTGTTGTAAACTTCTATATGGCAATATATTTTTCATTCATAATGGAACACACTAAAGTCATTACTTTAATGTTTCCATCCAAATATCTCTTTAGTCATAATAAAGAGATATCCGTTTATCTCTTCATTCATAATGAAGAAACATCCAATGATGGATTAGATTCATAATCTAATACATTTACGCTTCCATTACGTTACTTTGATTCTTCCTCATTCTTTGAGGAATTTATCCTTTAGTATTTCTTAAATACTTAAGGACTCACTTGACAGTTGCCATGGTTCTGATCCTGGGCTTGCACTGATATCGTCTTGTACCGTTCTGGGTACAACTCATATCAATGTTTTTCATACAATATGAAATACATAAATCACCTTTCTGCTTATGCATAAAGGATTCAATTTACGCATTATTTCTTTGGGAGTCAAAGGGGCACGTTCCCTTTGAGAAGGGCAACTTGCTAGTCTTACTAGAGTCATCCTTCTAATTGAAGTTTATCATCATATGAGAAACTTCCTAGCATCCATTGTCTATTATTAGGGATTGATATAATCCAATTATATCATGAAATATATCATTATAGATTTCCATCCCATGTACATAGACTATATCTCCCATATACATTCTATCGTTTATAGAATGCTTAAAGTCATAACTTTAACGAAGAAGTATTCTTTTCATTTCCAAAATTAATATATCATATATATTTAAATTTTAGGAACATGATTAACTCCCACTAATCTTTTGTAAAACTAGTAAACAAAAGATTCATTTACATCTTTATGATAAATCAAACGATTTGATCCTTTTCTCATAAAATGCAAATAGCTCCCACTAACTTGCTAAGATCCATGATGGATGGATCTCTACAACTTACATGTCTTGTGATTTATAGTTTTAGACATATATTATCAAGACTATCTTAATAATGGTTTCGGAAACCCATATTATGTCTAAACATTGAATCACCATTTAGTTGTAGTTAGCAATCTTCGAATTAATTGAAACTAAGACTACGTCAAAAATGGTTCCTTTAAAGTCAACCATTCTATTTGATTGTAGTCACCTTAAGCTACCAATTAGCTTTGAAGGTTTCATTATTTCGAGTCAAATGGTACTTTACCATTTTCTTGAGTATATATCGTATATGCACTCAATGTAGTCATAAGGATTTTCATTCTTATTTCTTTCGAATTAAGAGGTGCAACTCTATGACATAGTCATAAAGTTCAAAACCATTCAACTGAGATGGATTATAAATCCTTATCGACTACCTTGGAGCTTGTGGTATAGGAACTAGGTTGTTATATTTGTTGATTACTTTCTTGTCTCTCAAAGAACCCATTCTTCGAGTTCTATCTCTCGTCATTTGCTTTTAGGCAAATCACATTGTAGAATTACAATGAACTACCCAACAAAACAACATTTGTTAGTTGGTTTATAGAAGCGATATCCAAAAGTTATTTTAAGGATATCCTACAAGATTGTTATCAAACAAATATTGCTTGTTAGCACACAACCCCAAATCTTTAACATGCTTAAGATTTGTCTTTCTTTCCAACTACATCTTATGGAGTCATGAAAATATTGGAAGATCTTCTCATTGACAATCATATTGTTTTTAGAAGTATATATCCTATATATGGGTAATAGATAACATCTAACGAACTAAATCTTATTCAAGTTCGTTCTTCTCCTAATGGAGAAATACATTATCTTATGATGCTATTTTCCTTGATATCTTTCAAGGAAACTCATCTAAAGTGTTACCTTTCCTTGGATCAAATCTAAGGAGGTAAATACTTTAGATGTCTTACTCATCAACTTACATTACTTGAATTCTTTGAACATTTTGCAAAGTATTCGGACTTGTGTTTATTCAAAATAAACTATAGTCCAACCGAGAGTGATCTTCGGTGAATGTTATCCAACATGAGTAGTAATATGTTTGTGGACAAGTGCCACTAACATCTAAGTGAATTACCCTCAACAACTTTGTGATTCTTTCTTCTTTCCAAAAGAATAAAGATTCGAACATTTCGCCTCCATACAATTTTAACAAGAAGGTATTGGATCCGGACCTAACGATCCAAAGCGTCCATTTATGACCAACTCGTAATTTATGTTTTAGAGGTATCACAACTTTAGTTGGGA
Source organism: Malus domestica (assembly GCF_042453785.1). NCBI lineage: Eukaryota > Viridiplantae > Streptophyta > Magnoliopsida > Rosales > Rosaceae > Malus > Malus domestica. The sequence goes on along the minus strand of NC_091674.1, from coordinate 13,704,311 downwards.
TTAGTCACTACCTTGCAACCTTTTGGGTTTTAAGCATCATTATTTTCTAAACAGTTAACACCACCATATTATCTCTATTATAGAGATAATTAATTAGATTACCATAATCCAATCATTGATTAATAAAGAACATTGTTTTGTCAAACAAAACATTTATCCATTTCACATAGTGACGGAATTTAGTTCCTTAAAATTGGAATATAAAGACAATCTATGTTTTTCCAATTTCTTTGGTAGTTCATATGAGGAAGTAAGTACCATCTGCTTTCGCAGAGATCTACATTTGATTCACGCTTCGAATGTGAAGTACTTTCTCTTCTGTCATTAATCTTCTACTTCTTATTAGTCACACTTTTACAACGATTGTAAAACATAGTTACTAATACAGAATCAAGCATTCAAGTAGAAGAACCAACTGTTTTGAACTTTTCAAGAACAATTTACAACACCTTCGAAAGGTGTGTCCTTGACACTTGCAAGACATTTCTTGCAAATACCCCTTCCAATGTCCATCCTTTCATAAAGAAAGTTTGTTCCCTTGGAGTTGTTTATCTTCTTTATTTAACTTTTCCTTGGACTACAATAGTCATAGTCCCTAAACTCCCACTATCTCTCTTGAAACCTTTTTCAATTGTGTTATACACATCAAACAATTTTGGAGAGCATGTGGTTTATTGTTCACTACATAGTTTACAATAAACTTAGTGAACCATTAGGATAGGGACACAAAGGTGAAGTCCTTGCCTAGTTCCCGTCTCGTTAAGTGGTTTATCACTTCAACATTCAATGGTTCAAAATCATCATAAATCCATGTTAATGGACTATTTTTGTCAACCAACCATTATGTTCTAAACATAATTACAAACCTTCTCAAGTTCTTTGTTCATTTAACAAAGAAACAAGCACTAGTGTTTGCATTGACTAAGAGTTGTTCAAAGCAACTCCTATTTCTTCATACAACAAATTGTAATTGAAGAATTATGACATTTAAAAGTGTTGTCCTCTTTATGATAGACCTTTTCTAACATATTCTTCTAATGATACATTATCAATAGTAAGATTGTGAGGATGAGACTACTTAGATACATATGCAATCCTTTTAAGACATTCTTTGGGATTGTGGTACCTAAGTCCGGAAACTAAAACATTCGGTTTTGTCAAGTGTTGGATAGCGTATGCAAATATATTGGTAAACAAATACATAACAAATATAAATTGATTGATTTTAAGCCATTTGATTCGGGTCTTTAAATCAAAATAGCACCACCCACTATTTTTGGCAAATTCCATATCCCTCATTTGGAATTCGAGAGTTTTGGATGAAACTCCTAGTAGGTTATGGGAGGCTCACTATTACCAAGCCCACCTCACGATGATACGATATATGGCTAGCAATAATAATAATGAGAGAGTACGCTTACTCATTTGCAACTCATGCAAGTACCCATCTTATTTGGCCTCTAGAGAATGTAACCTCACAATGATATGATATTGGTTCCATTGCACTTAGTTAAGTTCTTCCCACCATGCTTAGTGTGTGAAGGGGTTCAAGAATAGCCTCACGATGATACGATATATAGCTATCCTCGTTGCCTACACTCACCTCATCATATGTATATGGATTCCTCCTGAGTATAAGCATGCACTTTGTACTCCCCCATGATAGGGTGAAGCCGGTGTACAAGTCATAAACGATTGGATCCCACCACAGTGGAAGGCCACGAAAGAGTGTTCTAAGCACTCTCCGCTTATCAACTTAATATTAGTTTGGTTGAGGGTTTTAGGTCTCATCACATATAAACATACATTTTAATCTCTATTAAAACTATTTTGGTCCTATTACAACTATTGGTCCATCTCATTGTTTTAGTTGTACATAATACTCCCACTATGCTTTTAAAACGATTTTTAAAGCAAGAGTATATGATACTACTAACATAAACTTTGCATTCATTTGATGGACTACATAGTTGTCTTAGGGCCTAAGGATGATTATGAACCTTTGTTTAGATTCAACACGAGCCTTGTGTTGAATCTCGGTCTAGGAATGGTGATTGATTTTAGTTACGCGTTTAATCACATTAAGGCGTGTTGTCTTATGGGCGTTGGACCCAACTACTTCATTTTCATGCATATCGTATAAAGCAAGAAAGAAGTACTTCAAAGTAAAGGTGAGCTTATGCTCATTACAACATTTGCATATAACAAATTACTTTAAAGTAAAGAAGAGCTTAAGCCCTTTTACAACATTTGATCAAATCAAATTACAACCAAAATTTAATCTACACATTCCCATGGTTCAAACAAATTTGAAACGCCTTTCACATAGCTCAATTATATTAGGCTTAGGTTCATAATCACCCTTTAATTAATTAACACTTTAACTAATTAATGAATGCAACATTTTCATTTGGTTTTTGTATCCATAAGATTGATTTAAATGGAGCTAAACAAAATGAAAATCCAATTCTCATTTAAAGAGACAAAACAATTTTGTTCTCATCCTATTTGGGCCATCATGCAATTAACCTCAACTTTTGGGCCATATTGCAATAACAAAAACTTTTGGGGTCACTTTGTATAATACACAAAAGTCACAACTTCATGTAAATACAACTAGAACCCAAACTTTTAATAATGCAAAAACATCATTAAAGGATCAAAACAATTTGTCCTTTAGCGTTTTTGGACCTAAACGTAAAAACGTAAACTTTTGGGCCAAAGTGCAAATACACAAAAGTATCAAAACTTTATGTAATTGCATAAAAGCCCCAAAAGTACTCCCTTTGAGGGAGTGGCCTGTTTTAGGGAGAGGATAAGAGTGGTGTGTGTGTTGATTTGTGAGTTTTGTCAAAAACATGCAAGTGTATGTAAGATAAGATATGTTTTTGAAATAATTCAAACACAATTATTTCAATCATCATTTATACAAATATCTAACACTTTAAATACATAATAAATCATTTAAAAACATATCACATATACTTTATGAAATAATTCAAAACTTTGAATCAAAACACCAAACCTTTTTGTTCTTGGCAAGAACATCAAGAACAATGAAGAACATCCATGAAAAACCCAAATTTTTCCATGAACTTTTTCCACCCAAAAACATTCCAAAACCATTCTTACTTAAGGGAAATAACATCTAACCAAACTAGGGTACTTAGGGGTTCCAAAGAACACATTAAAACACTTTTAACAAGTCAAACAAGAACCCAAAAATTCACCCTTTGATTTTGGCCGAATTTTCCCAAAAGCATGGCACCAAATTTTAGCTCCAATATTCATGCTCATATGAACAACATCTACAACATTTGAGATAGCAAATTTTCCAACAAAATTTACTTTCAAAGAAGCAAGAATAAAGCTTGTAACAATTACAACTTTTAGATCACATACTATGAACTACAAAACACAAAAGGATTCACCAACTACTAGACCTAAGCTCTGATACCACTTGAAGGAATTATTTTGAAAAACATGTTCATTTGAGCAACATCATATAGCATGCAATTAACAATTAAAGGCGGAATCATGCTTACATGCACTCAAATACAAAACATTTACCCATGAAATTCAAAGCCTAGTAGATTGGTGAACCAATAATCAACTCAAAAATAAGTGAGTTGAAATTAATACCTTTGTAGATTCCTCTTTGCATAAGCAAAGGCTAATCACCCAAAGAGATAAGGGCCTTCATTCCTTGCTTCTTAGATCCATGGATTTGGATGGAAGAATAGGTTCTCCAAGTTCCCAAAATTGAGAACCTCTAATTCTCGACACCAAGGTTCGATTGTAGAAGAAATGAGTGACCTTGGAGTAGTAGGATTGCTAGATGTACCCTCCAAGGTGTTGGCCTCTTTAGAGAGAAAATGGAGAGACAATTCTCACCTATTTTCCCCAAAATAAACCCATTTTTCACTTAATGAATATTTGGCTATAAAATCATTTATATAGTCACTTCTTTAAGTGACCTAAACAACCAAAACCCTAATTCATTTCATCATGGCTGGCCATATAGGGATTTATGGGCTTTTGGGCTTCAATGAATCTTTATTCATTAAATTGTCATACAACTTAAGTTAATGGGCTTGACGTTCGAAGCCCATTGGGCCTTAAGGTCCAAAACTATCCCGAAGTCTTTAACGAACTAATTCGTTTGATTAATTAACATATTAATTAATCCTTGCCATAAATAAATGATTAAACCATTTAATCATTCTTACTCATTTCCGTTTAATCTCCAATCTCTACCTTTCACGGTGTGCGATCCATTAGGTTCCTTTTAGCGAGGTAGTGGGCGATTAAAACCATTTTACATCGATTGTGAATTGAAACTATTTTCAATTCTCCCTTTAGTGATTATACACGTTTAGGGCTTCCACAAACCATGAGTGACACCTAGCAGCATATCATGGTTACCCAAGCTAATCAGAAGAGGTTAGAGAACCTATTCAGTTCGAGATTACAAATGCAATACGGTCCTTCTCTAATCTAATACTCTTGACCACATTGTTTGGTTTGATAGTTTATTTTCTCATGTCTACTATCCAATGTGTGTCTTGTGCTTATATGATTACCTTGAATGTGATTCGGAACGCATTCCCTAATCTCATTCATACTCTGGCCAGAGATTCAAATCATATCAGAGAGTATTCTCCCTCAAACGGTTTGAAGGTTAGAGATCCCTTGTTGCGCATTCACTTGTCTCCATAGCTAAGCGGCTTGACCCCAACGATGCCGTGGACACCCTCCTGATGGAGTGACTTTGACATAATCAAAGATCAAGGTCTTAACCACAAGACAACTATGATGCCTCAGGTCAAAGGACTACTTTGCATTATCCCAACCATGAGTTCTCATGTGACATGGAATATGAGAACTCTTCGTTGACCGCGTTCAGTGAACTCATTCTCTATTGAGCACCTACCGTACTTGTCTTGATGTCACACACACCAATGACTAGAGACTAATCACTCTCCCTGAGAGAAGACATAGTACGTACCGATCTTGACGGACTGTCAATGCCCAATTGGCAATCCTATGATCAGGAACGTTTAGGATGTGTCTACGAAAGAATGGTCTCAAGAATCTAACTTCATTAGATTACATTCTCCCAATCACATATTCCTTGGACTTTATCGTTTAAGCATATAACATTTATATGAGACGGCTCAAACAATAATCTATGCCCTTTATATGTTAAACTAGATTAGTTTAACATGTGAAATGTCCGTAAAGTATCATCACATGATTGGCTTTAGGGCACATTTCCAACAACCAGGGCTCACTTACCTTTAGGGACATCAATTGCTTGTCAGGGAAGGTCTCTAGAATGGGTAAGGAGTCCTCCTCGTGCATCAAACGGCTGAGGTGGTCAGCCACCACGTTTTCACTCACCTTTTTGTCTCTTATTTCAATGTTGAACTCTTGAAGTAGGAGCATCCAACAAATCAACCTTGGTTTGGCCTCCTTCTTGGTGAGGAGGTACTTCAACGTTGCATGGTCAGAATATACAATCACTTTAGTGCCAAGTAAGTATGAACGAAATTTATCAAAAGCAAATACAACTGCAAAAAGTTCTTTCTCAGTGATAGAATAATTCAATTGAGCATCATTTAGTGTCCGGGAAGCGTAGTGGATGACGTGGGGCTGTTTGTTCCTCTTTTGGCCTAAAACAGCACTAATGGCATAATCGGATGCATCACACATTAGCTCAAATGGAAGGCTCCAATCTGGTGGCATGATGATGGAGGCCGAAGTCAACATGTCCTTGAGGGTTTTGAAAGCGGTCTCACACTCCTTGTTGAACTCGAAGGCTACTTCCTTTTGGAGTAAACGGCAAAAGGGTTGGGCGATTTTTAAGAAATCCTTGATGAATCTCCTATAAAATCCTGCATGGCCAAGAAAAGAACGAACCTCCCTCACCGAAATAGGAGAGGGTAAGTGACGTACAAAATCTATTTTAGATTTATCAACCTCAATGATGCGTAAAATTACTTGACACACAAATTAAACCCTCTTTTTGACAATTGTAGTATGGATGTAAGTAGGGTATCGTTCTAGGCCGGGGATTAGGAGGGATTGCTAATCTATTCTAAATTAATTTAAAAATATTAAACAAGACTCAAGGACACAAAACTAGGCTAAAAAAAACTCTAATAACTCGAAACACACTTAGAATGACTCAAAATAATGAAAACAATCAAATTAGACACTAGGAACTGAAATGGACGGAAATTGCATTAAAAGACTAACAACAATGAAAACTAACTAAATAATATAATTTAATAATGGGGGGGGGTTTGGTTTTGACGAGAAGTAAATTAAACTTAAATAAATTACAGAATTGACAAAAGCATGAATTAAGGTGAAAGGATAGGTGACGGACTAGCTAGAGGGTTCTTCTCCACACATGACACATATGCAACCTAAATTGATTTTCAGTTGTTCTTTCAATAAATTGTAAATCTCAACGCCCCAAATTAACCGTGAATTGCACTAATTAACCCTCAGTTTTTCCACAAGTTATTGGGTTGGATGATTGCATACGACAACCCAAAACATTCCCTACAAGTTCCCTACATGAATTGCATAATAGAGATACAAGCAAGAATCATTAAGTTCTATGAAAAACATAAGCATTGACGAGGCACTCGTTACTATGATTTGCATGAAACTTATGCCAAGAATTTACTTAACGTGATTGTGACTAGCAACCTTCACTACTTGTGAATATAAGTTCATAACGATTAGGTGAAACTCCCTTATATTCTAGCGTCAAATTCATGCATGTAAATTAAGTATGCATTCTTAATCGACATACAAAAATAAGCTATCAATCAAGCAGTTAAGCAAATTAAATCACAACTCAGAAATCACAACTGAATGTAATCAATTCATATTACAAATATATTCATGGCTTTGAATTAACCTCTAGCCAAAATAAATTTAAGTACACATTATTATCAAATTAAACCAAAAGTAAAACATGAGTTTGAGAAAATATACAACCCTTTGTATTAGCCAGAGCACGAGCAAGTTCAATCACGTACTCCACCTCCTCGCCTGACTTCTGTCAGTTTCTCCTTTCTCTTCCCGTTCTCATGCTGCGCAAAGCAGCCTTCTCCTGGCTGTCCCGTATTCATGCTGCCAAGGGCAGCTTTTCTCCGCGCCTTATTTCCTGCCCTGCTGCTCTCTCCGTTTGACCTCCCCCCTGCGTCAGTCCTCTCTCTCTCCCCTCTGTCTTCCAGCTCACGCTGCCCACAGGCAGCTCTCTTCGTTTCTGCACAGTTTTCTCCTCCCACTCGTCTATATCCACTACTCTTTCTTTAATTGCTCAGTGCTTTTCCCTTTCTTCCCCGCTGACCAGTCCGTTTATTTTGTACTTCTTCTTTTCTCGCCAGCTGCAAAGGCAGCTTTCTTTTATTCCCCTTAGCTGTCTCCTTTTATTTTCATTTAGTTTCTAGCAGCCCCATATAGCAGAAAAATAAGTTCTTTCGATCATGTTACTCCTACAAACACAATATATCAAAAGTATCATAAATACTTAAAGCTTCCAACTAAATTAGACAAGAAAAGAAATATAAAATGATGAAATATAAAGTTTAAATATTGGTTTATCATTTAGCGTCACAATGGGTTAGCAATATTGTAATTTAAATTTGCTTTTGACGAATTTATTACATAAAATTTCACTTGTTCTATTTTTATTTTCTTTGCATAACAAATCGTATAAACACAAAAATAACGTAAATAGCTCAAAAATATAAGGAACTAACTAAGAAAAGACGAGTGAATTCGAAGTAAAAATATATATAAATATGATCCGATCACTCAATCCCTTTTTCTGATATGATATGCCCCAAAACTATACCTTGTTTTACCATAAAATGTCAATTTTCCCAATTCAAGACAAGATTAGTTTCGATGCATCATTGTAAGATCAGAGTAAGATTATTCAAGCATACATCAAATGAGTCACCAAAAACACTAAAGTCATCCATAAACACTTCAATGATCTTTTCCATAAATTCTGATAAAATACTTACCATACATCTTTGGAATGTGGCTGGTGCGTGTATAGCCCAAACGGCATGCGTCGATAAGCAAAGGTACCAAAGGGACATGTGAAGGTAGTCTTTTCTTGGTCATCGGGAGCTATCACAATCTGATTATAACCCGAATAGCCATCAAGAAAATAATAAAATGAATGATCGGCTAACCTTTTTAGCATTTGATCAGTAAAGGGCATCGGGAAGTGATCTTTTCTTGTCGTAGCGTTGAGCTTCCGATAGTCAATACAAACTCTCCATCCGGTTTGGATTCAGGTGGGCATAAGCTCATTATCTTCGTTTTTTACCACAGTGACTCTGGACTTCTTAGGAACAACTTGGACTGGCGAGACCCAATGGCTAACAGAAATTGGGTAAATCACTCCACAATCTGGTAGCTTGATAATTTCCTTCTTCACAACGTCCATCATGGGTGGATTGAGTCGGTGTTGTGTTTCTCTAGATGGTTTGGCTCCTTCTTCCAAGAGTATTCGATGCATGCAGGTGGTAGGGCTAATTCCCTTGATATTGGCCAATGTCCACCCAATGGCAGTTCTATATTCCCGAAGCACCCTCACCAACTTGTCCTCCTCTTGTGCAGTGAGTGAAGAAAAGATGATGACGGGTAGCGTCTCTTGTTCTCCCAAAAACACATATTTCAAATGGCTCGGCAATGGTTTAAGCTTTAGGGAGGGGGGCTGGATTACAGAAGGAAGCAACTTGTTAGTCGAATTGGGAATTGAAATTAGGTTAGGAGATTTACCAATATGCCTTAGATTTGAACCAATGTGCCTTGGATTTGACTTTAGGGCAGCAACCATCTCCACCAATTCTTCTTGAATAGGCACGTCAAGATGTTCCTTGTTGTTGCCGTGTGCATGCCTAAGTGCTAACCCTTCGTTTTTGAGTCCAATGCTTTGCGTGAGAGTCTTTTCAAGTGCATCCTCACTCAAATCATCAAGGAATTCCTGCGCCCAAGAGTCAATCACATCAATAGAGAAACACAAGTGACCATCATGAGGATATCTCATAGCATCATAAATATTGAAATCAATAACTTCCCTATCAAATTCCATGGTCAATGTTCCCTTGAATACATCTATCTTTGTACGGGTAGTCTTCATGAATGGTCGGCCAAGTAATATTGGTAATTGAGAGGAATGGTTCGAGTCTTTCATTTCAAGCACGTAGAAGTCCGCCGGAAAGACTAGATGATTCACCTGCACTAAAACATCCTCCAAAACACCTTTTGGATACGTATTAGATCTATCGGCCAGTTGAATGATCACTCCATCATTTTTTAATTCTCCCAAGTTCATAGATGCATATATTGAATAAGGCATGACATTTATTGATGCACCAAGATCTAACATGGCAGATTCAAAGTGAGTATTTCCTATAACACAAGGAATTGTAAAACTGCCGGGATCTTTGCACTTAGGAGGTAATTTTCATTGCAACACAGCTGAGACATTCTCACTTACCTTTACCACCTTTTTGTTCGAAGCCCTCTTCTTTGTAGTGCACAGTTATTTCAGGAACTTAGCATACTTGGGGACTTGTTTAATTGCATCTAAAAGTGGAATGTTGACTTGCACCTTTCTGAATTTGTCAAGGATGTCTTTGTCACTCTCATCCTTCTTTGATTGCATAAACTTGCGAGGAAAGGGTGCATTGGTTGGAATGGAATTGGAAGTCATGAAATTTGAACCCAACTTACCTTTGGTGTTCGAATTAGGGTGTGTAGGTGGCTGCGGCAAAGATTGCTTAATCCTTGCCGAGGGCAGGCCTTGTTCATTCTCCTCAGATTGCATCTTTTCGTCCTCCTTTTGATTGGATTTAGATGGGCTGGGATCAGATCCAGCTTCTTTTCCACTTCGCAAGGTGATGGCTTTGGCAGATTCAAAGCCTCCATTTGGATTCACATCCGTCGAACTTGGTAACTTACCTAGTTCTCTACTAAATTGCCCTATGAACTCAGCCATTTGTCCCATTTGTCTTTTCAATTCAGTCACCTCTCGAGCTTGATTTTGCACTTCCTTGGCGTAATTGTGCATATCTTTGGCTTGATTTTCCTGACCCTTCGCCAACGTAGTTAGTAACTGAATAACTTGAGCATTATCAAAAGACGAACCTGAGTTATTTTGGGCAGGTTGTGTTTGGGGTTATGCGGGTGCATACGGCATTTGATAGAATCTCGGAGGTTGCTGTCTGAATGCACTTTGTTGTTGGATTTGTTGGGGCTCCTTCCATTTGAAATTTGGATGATCTCTCCAACCTGGATTGTATGTATTCGAGAACGGATCATTCCTTGGTTGGTTTTGACTCCCAAAACCACGGCGTTGGCAGATTACGACCCTCCGTTCTTGATCAACTGAGGGCATTTATGTTGGAAATGTGCCCTAAAGCCAATCATGTGATGATACTTTACGGACATTTCACATGTTAAACTAATCTAGTTTTAAATATAAAGGGCATAAATTATTGTTTGAGCCGTCTCATATAAATGTTATATGCTTAAACGATAAAGTCCAAGGAATATGTGATTGGGAGAATGTAATCTAATGAAGTTAGATTCATGAGACCATTCTTTCGTAGACACATCCTAAATGTTCCTGATCATAGGATTGCCAATTGGGCGTTGACAGTCCGTTAAGATCAGTACGTACTATGTCTTCTCTCAGGGAGAGTGACTAGTCTCGAGTCATTGGTGTGTGTGACATCAAGACAAGTACGTAGGTGCTCAATAGAGAATGAGTTCACTGAACGTGATCAACGAAGAGTTCTCATATTCCATGTCACATAAGAACTCATGGTTGGGATAATGCAAAGTAGTCCTTTGACCTGAGGCATCACAGTTGTCTTGTGGTTAAGTCCTTGATCTTTGATTATGTCAAAGTCACCCCCTCGGGGTGTCCACGGCATCGTTGGGGTTAAGCCACTTAGCTATGGAGACAAGTGAATGCGCAACAAGGGATCTCTAACCTTCAAACAGTTGAGGGAGAATACTCTATGATATGATTTGGAATCTCTGGCCAGAGTATGAATGAGATTAGGGAATGCGTTCCAAATCACATTCAAGGAAATCATATAAGCAAACGATTTACATTGGATAGTAGACATGAGTAAATAAACTATCATACCAAACAATGTGGTCAAGAGTATTAGATTAGAGAAGGACCGTATTGCATTTGTAATCCTGAACTGAATAGGTTCTCCACCTCTTCTGATTAGCTTGGGTAACCATGATATGCTGCTAGGTGTCACTCATGGTTTGTGGAAGCCCTAAACGTGTGTAATCACTAAAGGGAGAATTGAAAATAGTTTCAATTCACAATCGATGTAAAATGGTTTTAATCGCCCACTACCTCGCTAAAAGGAACCTAATGGATCGCACACCGTAAAAGGTAGAGATTGGAGATTAAACGGAAATGAGTAAGAATGATTAAATGGTTTAATCATTTATTTATGGCAAGGATTAATTAATATGTTAATTAATCAAACGAATAAGTTCGTTAAAGACTTCGGGATAGTTTTGGACCTTAAGGCCCAATGGGCTTCGAACGTCAAGCCCATTAACTTAAGTTGTATGACAATTTAATGAATGAAGATTCATTAAAGCCCAAAAGCCCAAAATCCCCTAAATGGCCGGCCATGATGAAATGAATTAGGGTTTTGGTTGTTTAGGTCACTTAAAGAAGTGACTATATAAATGATTTTATAGCCAAATATTCATTAAGTGATTAAGGGTTTATTTTGGGGGAAAATTGGTGAGAATTGTCTCTCCATTTTCTCTCTAAAGAGGCCAACACCTTGGAGGGTACATCTAGCAATCCTACTACTCCAAGGTCACTCATTTCTTCTACAATCAAACCTTGGAACTTGGAGGTTCCCTATTTTGGGAACTTGGAGAAACCTAATTTTCCATCCAAATCCATGGATCTAAGAAGCAAGGAATGAAGGCCCTATCTCTTTGGGTGATTAGCCTTTGCTTATGCAAAGAGGAATCTACAAAGGTAATAATTTCAACTCACTTTGTTTTGAGTTGATTAATGGTTCACCAATCTACTAGGCTTTGAATTTCATGGTAATGTTTTGTTTTTGAGTGCATGCAAGCATGATTCCGCCTTTAATTGTTAATTGCATGCTATATGATGTTGCTCAAATGAACATGTTTTTCAAAATAAATCCTTCAAGTGGTATCAGAGCCTAGGTCTAGTAGTTGGTGAATCCTTTTGGGTTTTGTAGTTCATAAGTTTATGATTTAAAAGTTGTAATTGTTACAAGCTTTATTCTTGCTTCTTTGAATGTAAATTTTGTTTGAAAATTTGCCATCTCAAATGTTGTAGATGTAGTTCATATGAGCATGAATATTGGAGCTAAAATTTGGTGTCATGATTTTGGGGATTTTCGGCCAAATCCAAAGGGTGATTTTTTGGGTTCATGTTTGTCTTGTTAAAATGGTTTTAAGGTGACTTTTGGAACCCCTAAGTACCCTAGGATGTTAGCCTCATTTTGAATGATAAAAATTTGAGTTTTATTGCATGAAAACATTCATGGAGCTCTTATGGGTTTTCATGGATGTTCTTCATATGTTCTTGATGTTCTTGCCAAGAACACAAAGGTTTGTGTTTTGATTCAAAGTTTTGATTTATTTCATAAAGTTTATGATATATGTTTTTCAAATGATTTATCATGTATTTAAAGTGTTAAATATTTGTATAAATGATGATGGAAACATCAATCATCAAAACATATATTATTTTTATGAAAGTATTTAAAGTGTTAAATATTTGTATAAATGATGAAAGAAATATCAATCATCAAAACATATATTATTTTTATGAAAGGTGAAAGCACTACTTGATTGTTTTTGACAAAACTAATAAATCAAAACACCCACCACTCCTTTTTATCCCTAAAAACCGGCCACCCTAATAAAATAGGGTATTTTTGGGGCTTTTATGCAATTACATAAAGTTTTGATACTTTTGTGTATTTGTACTTTGACCCGAAAGTTTACGTTTTGACGTTAAGGCCTAAAAACGCTAAAGGACAAATTGTTTTGCTCCTTTAATGAAGTTTTTGAATTTATTTAAATTTTGGGTTCTAGTTGTATTTACATGAAGTAGTGACTTTTGTGTTTTTACAAAGTGACCCCAAAAGTTTATGTTTTCGCAATATGGCCCAAAAAGTTGTGGTTATTGCATGATGGCCCAAATAGGATGAGAACAAAATTGTTTTGTCTCTTTAAATGAGAATTGGATTTTCATTTTGTTTAGCTCCACTTAAATCAATTTTATGGATACAAAAACCAAATGAAAATGTTGCATTCAATTAATTAGTTAAAGCGTTAATTAATTAAAGGATGATTATGAACCTAAGCCTAATATAATTGAGCTATGTGAAAGGCGTTTCAAATTTGTTTGAACCATGGGAATGTGTAGATTAGATTTTGGTTGTAATTTGATTTGATCAAATGTTGTAAAAGGGCATAAGTCCTTCTTTACTTTAAGGTAATTTGTTTTATGCAAATGTTGTAATGAGCATAAGCTCATCCTTTACTTTGAAGTATTTCTTTCTTGCTTTATATGATATGCATGAAAATGAAGTAATTGGGTCCAACGCCCCTAAGACAACACGCCTTAATGTGATTAAACGCGTAACTAAAATCAATCTCCATCCCTAGACCGAGATTCAACACAAGGCTCGTGTTGAATCTAAACAAAGGTTCATAGTCATCCTAAGGCCCTAAGGCAACTATATAGTCCATCAAATGAATGCAAACCTTATGTTAGTAGTAACATATACTCTTGCTTTAAAAACCGTTTTAAAAGCATAGTGGGAGTATTATGTACAACTAAAACAATCATATGGACCAATAGTTGTAATAGGACCAAAATAGTTTTAATAGAGATTAAAATGTATGTTTATATGTGATGAGACCTAAAACCCTCAACCAAACCATTATTAAGTTGATAAACGTGAGAGTGCTTAGAACACTCTTTCGTGGCCTTCCACCGTGGTGGGCTTCAATCGTTTGTGACTCGTACAATGTATTCGTCCAGTTCTGGGGTTGCAAAGTATGTGCTTACATTCAGGAGAAGCCTATAAACATATGATGAAGTGAAAGGTAGGCAACGAGTGTGGCCAATATGGAGTTCTTCTGAGGCCATTCTTGAACCCCTACTTGAACTAGCATGGTGGGAATGACTTAACTAAGTGCAATGGTGCCAATATGGAGTTCTTCTGAGGCATCATTCTCTAGAGGCCAAACAAGATGGGTACTTGCATTAGTTGCAAATGAGTAAGCGTACTCTCTCATTATTATTGTTGCTAGCCAATATGGAGTTCTTCTGAGGTGGGCTTGGTAATAGGGAGCCTCCCATAACCTACTAAGAGTTTCATCCAAAACTCTCGAATTCCAATGAGGGATATGGAATTTGCCAAAAATAGTGGGTGGTGCTATTTTGATTTAAAGACCCGAATCAAATGGCTTAAAATCAATCAATTTATATTCGTTATGTATTTGATTACCAATATATTTGCAAACGCTATCCAACACTTGACAAATAAAAGCCGAACGTTTAGTTTACGGACTTGGTACTACAAAACCATAGATTGTCTTTAATGGCTTGTAAATGTACCTAAGTAGTCTCATCCTCACAATCTTCCTATTGATAATGTATCATTAGAAGAATATGTTAGAAAAGGTCTATCATAGAGAGGACAACACTTTTAATGTCATAATTCTTCAATTACAAATTGTTGTATGAAGAAATAAGAGTTGCTTTAAACAACCCTTAGTCAATACAAACACTTAGTGCTTATTTCTTTGTTAATTGAACAAAGAACTTGAGAAGTAAGCACAAGGGCATGGACACTTTATGTGCCATGATTCTTCACTTACAATTTGTTGTGTGAAGAAATAAGAGTTGCCTTGTACAACTCTTTAAAGTTTGTAATTATGTTTAGAACATAATGGTTGGTTGACAAAAATAGTCCATTAACATGGACTTATGATGATTTTGAATCATTGAATGTTGAAGTGATAAACCACTTAACGAGACGGAAACTAGGCAAGGACGTCACCTTTGTTTCCCTATCCTAATCGTTCACTAAGTTTATTGTAAACTATGTAGTGAACAATAAACCACATGCTCTCCAAAATTGTTTGATGTGTATAACACAATTGAAAAAGGTTTCAAGAGAGATAGTGGGAGTTTAGGGACCATGACTAATGTAGTCAAAGGTGAAAGTCAAATAAAGAAGATAAATAACTCCAAGGGAACAAACTTTCTTTATGAAAGGATGGACATTGGAAGGGGTATTTGCAAGAAATGTCTTGCAAGTGTCAAGGACACACCTTTCGAAGGTGTTGTAAATTGTTCTTGAATAGTTCAAAACAGTTGGTTCTTCTACTTGAATGTATGATTCCGTATTAGTAACTATGTTTTACAAATCGTTGTAAAAGTGTGACTAATAAGAAGTAGAAGATATATGAGAGAAGAAAAGGTGCTTCACATACGGAACGTGAATAAGATATAGATCTCTGCGAAAGCAGATAGTACTTACTTCCTCATATGAACTACCAAAGAAATTGAATTATAGTAATCTAATTGATTGTCTCTATAGTAGAGATGATATGGTAGTGTTAACTGTTTAGAATATAATGATGCTTAAAACCCAAAAGGTTGCAAGGTAGTGACTAATCCCAACTAAATTGTGATACCTCTAAAACATAAGTTACGAGTTGGTGAAACAAGGATGCTTTGGATCGTTAGATCCGGATCCAATACCTTCTTGTTAAAATTGTATAGAGGCGAAATGTTCGAATCTTTATTCTTTTGGAAAGAAGAAAGAATTACAAAGTTGTTGAGGTTAATTCACTTAGATGTTAGTGGCACTTGTCCACAACATAATACTACTCATGTTATATGACATTCACCGAAGATCACTCTCGGTTGGACTATAGTTTATTTTGAATAAACACAAGTCCGAATACTTTGCAAAAGGTTTCAAAGAATTCAAGAAATGTAAATAGATGAGTAAGATATCTAAAGTATTTACCTCCTTAGATTTGATCCAAGGAAAGGTAACACTTTAGATGAGTTTCCTTGAAAGATATCAAGGAAAATAGCATCATAAGATAATGTATTTCTCCATTAGGAGAAGAACGAACTCAAATAAGATTTAGTTCGTTAGATGTTATCTATTACCCATATATAGGATATATACTTCTAAAACAATATGATTGTCAATTAGAAGATCTTCCAAAATTTTCATAACTCCATAAGATGTAGTTGGAAAGAAAGACAAATCTTAAGCATGTTAAGATTTGAGGTTGTGTGCTAATAAGCAATATTTGTTTGATAACAATCTTGTGGGATATCCTTAAATTAACTTTTGGATATCGTTTCTATAATCCAACTAACAAATGTTGTTTTGTTGGGAAGTTCATTGTAATCCTACAATGTGATTTGCCTAAGATGCAAATGAACGAGAGATAGAACTCAAAGAATGGGTTCTTTGAGAGACAAGAAAGTAATCAACAAATATAACAACCTAGTTCCTATGCCAAAAGCTCCAAGGTAGTCGAGAAGGATTTATAAACCGTCTCAGTTGAATGGTTTGAACTTTATGACTATGTCATAGAGTTGCACCTCTTAATTCGAAAGAAATAAGAATGAAAATTCTTATGACTACATTGAGTGTATATATGATACATACTCAAGGAAATGGTAAAGTACCATTTGACCCGAAATAATGAAACCTTCATAAGCTAATTGGTAGCTTAAGGTGACTACAATCAAAGAGAATGGTTGACTTTGAAGAAACCATCTTTGAGATAGTCTTAGTTTCAATTAATTCGAAGATTGCTAGCTACAACTAAATGGTGATTCAATGTTTGAACATAATATGGGTTTCCGAAACCATTATTAAGATAGTCTTGATAATATATGTCCAAAACTATAAATCACAAGACATGTAAGTTGTAGAGATCCATCCATCATGGATCTTAGCAAGTTAGTGGGAGCTATTTGCATTTTATGAGAAAAAGGATCAAATCGTTTGATTTCTCATAAAGATGTAAATGAATCTTTTGTTTACTAGTTTTACAAAAGATTAGTGGGAGTTAATCATGTTCCTAAAATTTAAATATATATGATATATTAATTTTGGAAATGAAAAGAATACTTCTTCGTTAAAGTTATGACTTTAATACATTATATGAAGATAGAATGTATATGGGAGATATAGTCTATGTACATGGGATGGAAATCTATAATGATATATTTCATGATATAATTGGATTATATCAATCCCTAATAATAGACAATGGATGCTAGGAAGTTTCTCATATGATGATAAACTTCAATAAGAAGGACGATTCTAGTGAGACTAGCAAGTTGCCCTTCTCAAAGGGAACGTACCCTTTGACTCCCAAAGAAATAATGCGTAAATTGAATCCTTTATGCATACGCAGAAAGGTGATTTATGTATTTCATATTGTATGAAAAACATTGATATGAGTTGTACCTAGAACGGTACAAGATGATATCAGTGCAAGCCCAGGATCAGAACCATGGCAACTGTCAAGTGAGTCCTTAAGTATTTGAGAAATACTAAAGGATAAATTCCTCAAAGATCGAGGAAGAATCAAAGTGACGTAATGGAAGCGTAAATGTATTAGATTATGAATCTAATCCATCATTGGATGTTTCTTCATTATGAATGAAGAGATAAACAGATATCTCTTTATTATGACTAAAGAGATATTTGGATGGAAACATTAAAGTATGACTTTAGTGTGTTCCATTATGAATGCAAGATATATTGCCATATAGAAGTTTACAACAATGTTGTTTGGATGGGAAAGTTCATTTATGAACTCTCTATTCGGTTCCAACCAGAAAGTGTATGACACTAATGGGGCGATAGCTCAAGCCTGGGAATCAAGGTCTCATCAAGATCCGAACTCAAATGAGAGACTGAACCACATGATTGAGAATCATGTATAATGGTGACGTCGTTATTCTCAAGGTTGCTTCTATGGATAACACATATAGATGTCCACTGTCTAGGCCTACTATTCAGCCATTTATGAAATGACTACAGAAGAGGTATCATCAAGATGACCAAGCTGATTGGCTCTAGTGCAAGTGGGAGATTGTTGGAAATGTGCCCTAAAGCCAATCATGTGATGATACTTTACGGACATTTCACATGTTAAACTAATCTAGTTTTACATATAAAGGGCATAAATTATTGTTTGAGCCGTCTCATATAAATGTTATATGCTTAAACGATAAAGTCCAAGGAATATGTGATTGGGAGAATGTAATCTAATGAAGTTAGATGCATGAGACCATTCTTTCGTAGACACATCCTAAATGTTCCTGATCATAGGATTGCCAATTGGGCGTTGACAGTCCGTTAAGATCAGTACGTACTATGTCTTCTCTCAGGGAGAGTGACTAGTCTCGAGTCATTGGTGTGTGTGACATCAAGACAAGTACGTAGGTGCTCAATAGAGAATGAGTTCACTGAACGTGATCAACGAAGAGTTCTCATATTCCATGTCACATAAGAACTCATGGTTGGGATAATGCAAAGTAGTCCTTTGACCTGAGGCATCACAGTTGTCTTGTGGTTAAGTCCTTGATCTTTGATTATGTCAAAGTCACCCCCTCGGGGTGTCCACGGCATCGTTGGGGTTAAGCCACTTAGCTATGGAGACAAGTGAATGCGCAACAAGGGATCTCTAACCTTCAAACAGTTGAGGGAGAATACTCTATGATATGATTTGGAATCTCTGGCCAGAGTATGAATGAGATTAGGGAATGCGTTCCAAATCACATTCAAGGAAATCATATAAGCAAACGATTTACATTGGATAGTAGACATGAGTAAATAAACTATCATACCAAACAATGTGGTCAAGAGTATTAGATTAGAGAAGGACCGTATTGCATTTGTAATCCTGAACTGAATAGGTTCTCCACCTCTTCTGATTAGCTTGGGTAACCATGATATGCTGCTAGGTGTCACTCATGGTTTGTGGAAGCCCTAAACGTGTGTAATCACTAAAGGGAGAATTGAAAATAGTTTCAATTCACAATCGATGTAAAATGGTTTTAATCGCCCACTACCTCGCTAAAAGGAACCTAATGGATCGCACACCGTAAAAGGTAGAGATTGGAGATTAAACGAAAATGAGTAAGAATGATTAAATGGTTTAATCATTTATTTATGGCAAGGATTAATTAATATGTTAATTAATCAAACGAATAAGTTCGTTAAAGACTTCGGGATAGTTTTGGACCTTAAGGCCCAATGGGCTTCGAACGTCAAGCCCATTAACTTAAGTTGTATGACAATTTAATGAATGAAGATTCATTAAAGCCCAAAAGCCCAAAATCCCCTAAATGGCCGGCCATGATGAAATGAATTAGGGTTTTGGTTGTTTAGGTCACTTAAAGAAGTGACTATATAAATGATTTTATAGCCAAATATTCATTAAGTGATTAAGGGTTTATTTTGGGGGAAAATTGGTGAGAATTGTCTCTCCATTTTCTCTCTAAAGAGGCCAACACCTTGGAGGGTACATCTAGCAATCCTACTACTCCAAGGTCACTCATTTCTTCTACAATCAAACCTTGGTGAAGAGACTTAGAGGTTCCCTATTTTGGGAACTTGGAGAAACCTAATTTTCCATCCAAATCCATGGATCTAAGAAGCAAGGAATGAAGGCCCTATCTCTTTGGGTGATTAGCCTTTGCTTATGCAAAGAGGAATCTACAAAGGTAATAATTTCAACTCACTTTGTTTTGAGTTGATTAATGGTTCACCAATCTACTAGGCTTTGAATTTCATGGTAATGTTTTGTTTTTGAGTGCATGCAAGCATGATTCCGCCTTTAATTGTTAATTGCATGCTATATGATGTTGCTCAAATGAACATGTTTTTCAAAATAAATCCTTCAATTTATCCGTGAGATGTCCATTCGTTGAGCACACGC
Source organism: Malus domestica (assembly GCF_042453785.1). Classification (NCBI taxonomy): domain Eukaryota; kingdom Viridiplantae; phylum Streptophyta; class Magnoliopsida; order Rosales; family Rosaceae; genus Malus; species Malus domestica. The sequence continues at coordinate 13,684,232 of NC_091674.1, read as the reverse complement.
CATAAACAGCTACACTTTATTCTTTTGGTTTTTCAACCACCTGTGAAAGAAGAGTAGTAAGATTAGCCATTTGATTTTGAAGTTCGGAAATAGCACTTACCTCATTAACTTGTTGCTGTCGTGGGTTGTCTCTTTGACCAACGCCTTCATATTGTTGAGCATTCAATGCTCGGTTAGCAATTAAGGTCTTAGCAACCATAGGTGTTTTGTCCACCAAAGCTCCTCCCGCTGAGGCGTCTGGCATTTGGCGTTCAATTGGTAGTAGCCCTTCGTAGAAATATTGAAGAAGAAGCTCTTCATTCATCTGGTGCTGTGGACATGAAGCAACAAAGGTTTTAAAACGCTCATAGTAAGTGGGAAATGATTCACCTTGATTTTGCTGAATGCCACTAATCCTTTTGCGTAGTAGAATGACTCCAGAAGTTGGGAAAAACTTTTCCAAAAATGCCCGTTTCATACTCTCCCATGATGTGACAGTTCCGAGGGCTAGCTCATACAACCAATCTTTAGCCTTTTCCAAGAGAGAAAAGGGAAAAGCCTTCATTTTTAGAATGCTCCCATCAACATTCACAGGGGTCATGCTCAAACAAACAACCTCAAACTCCTTCAAATGTTTATTAGGATCTTCCATGGACAACCCATGGAACTTAGGAATATGATGCAATAAATTGGACTTTAATTCGAACTCGTCGGTCTTGTTTTGGGCCACCCTTGGATATTGAATGCATAAAGGCAGAGCATTGTCCAATCCCGAAGCAGAAAGCTCCTTGATTATTCGATTGTCTACTGCCATATCTTGGACTTCTTCAAAAGTCCTTGTCGTGGCCTTCTCTTGCCCTTTTACTTTGCCTTCTTCAAGATCTGGTGTAGGTTGAGATGGTTGGGGATCTTGTTGATTCCTTGCTCGTCTCAAAGTTCGTTCCAAATTGTCGTCAAAGTCAAAGATGTGCTTATGAACAGGTTGAGAACTTCGAGCCATAAACCACCTAATACAAGAAAACAAGTAAAATCAGCAACTAGGAACACATGAAAATAAACAAAAAGAAATATTAAGGGATTAGCAAAGTTGCTAATCTCCTGCAACGGCGCCAAAAACTTGATGCGAAAATTATCTTAACACATAAATTTAACCCTCTTTTGACAATTGTAGTACAAGTATAAATAGGGATCGTTCTGGATCGGGGATTAGGTGGGCTTGCTAATAACCTCTAAACTGACTCAAAAACATAAAACTAAACTTAAAAACACCTAACAAGACTCACAAGACTCAAAGCAAACTTAAAATACTCAAAACAGCTTACAACAACCAAATAAACTTAAACTAGACACTAGGAATGACTTTGGACGAAAATTGAATTTTACTTGAATCAAAACACTTAAAAACACAAACTAAAACAAATTTGAAACACTTTGAAACAAGAAACTAAAAGGGGGGTTTTGATTTGGATGAAGTTGAAACAAACAAACAAGTATGAAAAACTAGACAGATTGTAAAACGAATGTGAGAAATAAGATGATGGATGGGATGGCTAGAGGCTTTTTCTCCACACATGATATGTATGCAAACAACTCGATTTCCAGTTACTACTTCATTGAACTATGAATGACAATGCTCTAAATTAACCGTGACATTACTAATTAACTCTCAGATTTTCCTTGTTTTATTGGATTGGATGACATCATTCGACAACCCAAAACATTCTTCAAAAGTTCCCTACATGACATCATAATAGAGATACAATCAAAGATCATTACGTTTAATGAAAATCATAAGTATTGACAAAGCACTTGCAACTATGACATCAAGTCACTCATGCTAGGAATTGAACTTAACGCGATCATTTATAAGCGACATTCACTACATGTGAATATAAGTTTGTAACGATTATGTGAAACTTCCTTATATTCTAGCAACGGATTTATGCATGCCAATTAAGTGTCGACCCTTAATTAACAAATACAAATAAGTTATCAATCAAATAGTTAAGCCAATTGCATTCACGATTCAAGAGTTCATAATTGGAATTTATCAAATTATATTGCATACATAATCATGGCTTTGAAATCACCCCTAGCCAAGAGGGGTTTAGCCATTCATATTTACAACAAAATGAAAGGAAATGAATTTAAACATTAGAAACAAAAGAAAGAAAACACCTAACGCTCCAACGATCCAAGTTGGATAGTAAGCACGTCCAAACACTTTCCTTCCCTTCCTTTGCTACGGCACAAGGTGTTGGTGAGTGTTTGAAGGTTTGTTTGTATGGAGGAATAGATGTGAAGATGAATGGATGTGTTTGGATGAAGGTTGTGTTGAAATGGGAGTGAATGATCTAACCAAGTATGAACTCAATTTATGTTACACATACTTCCTTTTATAGAGGAAGTGCATGGCAATGGAGGGGAACATGGAGTGGTGTAGCAATTGAGTGCAATGATTCAATGTAATGATGCATGAAATCTGAAATGTTGGAGGGAACAAGGAATGGTGTAGCAATTGAGTGCAATGATTCAATGTAATGATGCATGAATCTGAAATGATGAAGGGAACAAGGAATGGTGTAGCAATTGAAGTGCAATGAGTGGTGTTTGAAATGATTCAAAGGTGAAAGTGAAGTGATGATGCAAAGCATGAGGGTAAAATGGAGTGGTGTTGCAGCTAGGGAACATGAATGATTGTGCACATGGTAGAGAAAGGAAAGGGAGGTGGAATGCTGCAACAAATGAGTCAATGGAGGGAACATGGATGATGATGCACGACATAGGAATCCAAAGGGAGTGCAATGGTGGTGCACGGCAATGGTGGAAAGGTGAATGGTGGAGTGACACCCTTTTGTGGCTAAGCTCTTTGTCCTTTTTACATTAATTCTTCTTTCTCTTTAACACATTCCTAGCCTCTTTGGTCTTGAATTTCGTCCATCCACCTTGCTCCATGCATGTGCTATTCATTCCAAGCCCAAAACTGCTCCAAAATGCACCAAAATTCATCTTATTGCTTCATAAGGCCTATGGACCTACAAACACATGAAAATTGTTGGAAATATGCCCTGAAAGTCAATATTTAGAAGAAACCTTTCAGGACAATAAATGGATGTATAAATGACTCTTATACATCAAATGGTAAAGATACTATTTAGGACTATCTCTATAAACGATATATGTCCTAAATAGTGAATCCATGGACAATGGATCGATTGAAGAAGTAATCTAATGAAGTTAGACTACAGAGACCTTCTTCACATAACCATCATGTCCAAAAAGGTTCCTGGTCATAGGATTGTCGGAGGGATACTGACAATGCATAGACCGGTACATACTATGTCCGCTTCAATTAGAAGGATGGAAAGTCTCATCCCATTCGTGTAGTGACACTAAGACAAGTATGTAGGTGCTCATTAAGGGAATGAGTTCACTGAACACAATCGAACGAGAGTACTTGCATGAAGGTCTACTCACATGTCAAGCAAGTACCTCTAATGGTTGGAATAATGTAAGTAGTCCTTTGACCTGAGGCATCATCGTTGTCTTGTGGTTAAGTACTTGATCTTTGATTATGTCAAAGTCACTCCATCCGCGGGTGTCCACGCCATAGTCGGGGTTAAGCCACTTAGTCATGAAGGCAAGTGAATGCGCAACAAGGAATCTCTAATCCTCGTTAAGAGAGGATGAATACTCTAAGATATGATTCTGGAATCTTCGGCCGAAGTATCGAGCATAGTAAAGGAAAGCGTTCCTATACGACTCACTTGAATCATATAAGAAGGAATAATCACATTAGGGGTTTGACATAATATATCCATACCCTAGTGATGTGATTGAGAGTATTGTTTTAGAGAAGGATCGAATTACATTGTAATTCCAACTGAATAGGTTCTCCGAACAACTTCTACATTAGCTTGGGTAGCCATGATATATGGTTAGATGTCACTCATGGCTTATGAGTTCTTCTAGATGATTAAATGTAGTCGTCAAAGAAGAAGGTGAATTAAAAGTAAGTTTTAATTCACTAAGTGATTGGATTAAATATAATCAATTGGATTGGTGCCAATCACCTCACTGCCTTGCTAATTAGAACCTAAAACGATTGTTCACCAATACACTCTTGTAGTGAGTAATTAATGGATGATGGAAATAATTAATTGGATTAATTAAGTGTTGTGATTAATTAGAAAGTCTAAAGAAATCATAAAAGCGATATTAGATCGTTTTGGGCTTAAAGAAACGTTCGGGTTTAATTGGGCCCATTGGGCCTAAACCCATTGGGCTTTTATTCAAGCATTGGATGACTTGAAATAAATAAAAGCCCAAACAACACAAAAGGGCCGGCCAAAGGAGGGAGAGAAAGGTCAAATGTCGACTTGTTTCTTTTTGGCTATAAAAGGAACTTTATAGCAAATGTTTCATTAGGGTTTTTTGAAGTGTTAAAGGAACAAAAGAGAAAAAGAAAAATATCTCTCTAACACTCAAAGGGCCGGCCACCATAGGGGGATTTAGCTAATCATCTTTTCACCCCTTTGGTTATTCATTCATCCTTCTCACTGAGTGGGTGAGGATCTTTAGAGGTTTTCAATTTTGGAAACTTGAAGAGAACCTAGGAGCACTCATTCTAAACAAAGTGGAGGAGGCAAGGAAGGAGGCTAGGCTCAAGGAGTTCAAGGAGCAAAGGGCTTGGAGGTGGTCCATCCTTGGTCTAAGATCTAGATCAAGAGGTATAAAACTACTCCTAAACTTTGTTCTTATATAAATTTGTTTTTGATGCATCTTACATAAACCTATGCATCTTGAAGGGGATTTGCATGACTATTGTTTTGATATTATTTGATAACATGCTTCCGTTGCTTTCGTATATAAATTTTGAATTGTATATGCATGCTAGTCACTAGAAATCCCACATGAAATCTCATGGTTTTCCCTTCAAAAATAGCTTAAAATACATAATTAACTAAGAAATAACAACATAAATGCATGAGAACAAGCTAACTCAGTGGCATAAATATGCTCCAATAACCTATCTACTATCTTTCTTTTCTTCTCTCTCTCTCCTCTTATCGCACGTTGCCTAGATTTTGTCAAATCCTTTAAATAACTGTTTAATTTATTCGTGTGACTTCAAGGTTGATGTGGTGACACGTCATATGGATTGAACATATTAAATTAAAATTGTAATTTTTTTTTAAAGATGAAGATTTATACAAAGAAATTCTCTACGAATCCTATTTCCAATTTTATCAAAAAGTAACCTAAGTACAGTTACATGAGGAAAATTAGTGAACTAGATACAAGACTAACTGTATGTATATGCCAAATCAGCAAACCATCAACGGTCATGTTAACTTCTCAAAACATGTGATAAATTGTGTAGTAGAAAATCAGCTTCAATAAATGTCAAGTATTCTTGATAATAGATGAAATCTACCACATAACTTGTATCTTTTTCTTAATTGCCTGAATTAAATTTTTTTAGTCTCTTTATGAAATCTACCACATAACTTGTATCTTTTTCTTAATTGCCTGAATTAAAAATTTTCAGTCTCCTTGCATATTAATCTTTCCAAATCGCATTTGTATTACCTATTAGAGAGCTCAACTTAAGGATGCAGCTTTGCAACATCCCATCTCAAATTTTATTGTACCTTATTCCCAGAAACAATGAAATTACCAAAATGCCCATGACAAACTAAGTGATATTCTTACGTGTACCTCTAAATTTCTTACATAATCTTTCCCTTTTCTATACTATTTAAATATTACTCATCAATTCGAACACGTGGGCACAAAGGGGACGTAATTCTGACATGTAACAAACAAGTTATGAATGTTTCATGACGAGGGGCAAAATGGTAATTTTGTATATTAAAGAATTTGCAAAACCATTTTCAAGGTGGCTGGGCTGCCGTCTTTATTGTAGGCTACAAGCTTCTAACTACCTATCTGATTACAATTTCAAATTAGGTGTGCAAGTGAGGCAAGTGGGTTGTCCTTGATAATTATTTTAATTGGGCCTAGAGCCTATAAAGTTATTGTTTGGATCTAACCCAAATACACATGCATACACACATTAACCAAACACTGACTCTCTTTCACTTTCTCTACAGTCTCTCTTCCTCTCTCACTCTTTGCACTCACCATCTTTCTGTGTTGCACAATGCAACATCGTAAGCCACCACCACCATTCACCACCCAACCTTCGAACCCACACCACTAAACCATCATCGTTGTTCTCCCCGACTCACCACGAGTCTAGAAACCCCAAGAAAATGGTTGAATTAGTCATCAAATTCAACAACGAAGAACTCAAGTTTGAACCGAAAAAAACTCCGGCGAATTCTTTGTCTTTCTGACCAAGGTTTCCTTGTCACGTTGTCTGGCCAAATATCACCAAACTGGGCGAGTTTAATAACACCAGAACCCTCTCTAGCACTTATATCCCAAGGTTCGAGCATGTGCTCGAATTTGCCTTTGTCTCAACAAACTCCAATTTGGCCATGGCTTTTAGTCTAAATTCCGATCAACTCCGATCACTTTTAGGCCTTGAGATAGGTATATTTTGATTCCTCATCTTTAGCTTTAATTTGATATGAATTGTGTGAATTTTAGTTGAGAATTCAACAAGTTATGACATTCTAAAAAATTGGACTCACTAGAGAAGATGGAATACTCTATTAACAGTGTGTATACCATTAACTGTGACAGAATATTCTGTGCAGTGACGAAATATTCTACTCTGGTAATAGAACACTCCATCTAGTGACCAAATATTCCATCTCCAGTGTGTATCGGTGGGTGACTATTTCATGCATTTATACCATCAATTTCTAGTTTCTTTGTGATATTTTTGAGTTAAACTGGTTGCATTTTACCTTATTTTGGGTTAGTGTGTAGTTACATGTACTTTAGGATCAATTTGAAGGCAAAAGAAATGAAAACATGCCATTTTTGGGATTGACCTTTATTCAAACGTGGAAAGAAATTTAGTGGCTTGTTTTGAAGCCCAAATAAAGAATCCAAGACGAATCTGGCTTGTAGAAAACCAGGAACAGAATGGGATCACTTTGGAATATCTTGCAGCCCCATTTAGCATATAAATACTAGGGTTTCAAATTACTTTCGCACAAGCCCCCATTGGGGTCGCCCAGAGCTCTCTCTCTTCTTTTTCTTTGGCCTTTCTTCCATAAACAAAACCCTATTTCCCTTCGCCATTCGCTGTCACCAAAGAAACCACACATCCGCGCTGTTCTTGGAGAAGTTCAACATCAGAATTGCTTCAAGGGGGTTTCTTCTGTGAACTTTAATTTCACTCATTTGTTCTTGAAATTTATATATTTTGTAATCATGTTGTGTAATTAAGTTTATAGCTGGGGATTTCGATGTAGTCTTGCAAACCTACTCTATGTTATTAAGTTAAAGTTTCAAATTACCAATCTGTGTTCTTGTTTCATTCACTGATTTTATAGTATAATTTGTTTGTTAATCTTAATGTTTGATCACCATTAGGGCTACTTATGAATTATTTGATCAAGGTTATAGTACTCATCATGCTTAATCTTGGTGGACATGTGAATGAATGAAGAAGCTGCCATGCACACATCCTGCCTTGTAATTTCTTTGGTTCTTTTGAAGTTTTCTTGTTCTTAATGGATTCTTACTTGGTAATCTAAGTTGAACATCACAACTAGGTTGCAGATTAGGAGTACTTGATCATAACCATACACCGAATGGATGACCATAAATAAGGAAAACGAACCCTAGTTGTAGATTGGATAGTTTAATGCGTTTTGACTTAATTTTCATGGAATTGACTTGTAATGGTGAAATCGGTATCCCTAGTTCCGTTCCCATCGTTTCTGAATCAATCTATCATTTGTCTTTATCTTGTCTTGCATTTTAAGTTACTTTAACTTTCATAACAAAAATCTAAATTCAGTTTTCATTTTCGTTGCTTAGTTAGGGTTCACATAAAGTTAGTAATTTGTAGAGTTCTAATCAGTCCCTGTGGTTTGACACTATCTTTATATTTGCACTTGAAAGGAACACAACAAAATTTTGGCGTCGTTGTCGGGGACTGATTTCAGTCCCCTATAATTGCTTGCTTTATAAACCCTATCTGTTTTTCTTTTCTTAGTTTAGATTTTTAATTTACATTTTAGGTTGTTTGCTTTCAAGTGGTACAGAGAGATGTATGGCGAATGTCTGTTATATGCTAAAACTTGTCATCCTCTTCAATTCTGCCCAAGGAGAGACGAGTTTCCTACATTTGTCCGAGAGCACTCACATCACATGTGTTTCTCTAACCAAGGGCCACAACAACCATTGTCAAACACATACAACCCTATTTGGAGAAACCTTAATATTGACTCTTGGAACAACATACAAGCTCCTAATCAAACATTTGCACCTCCCCCATAACAGACCCTATTTGACACTAATGAGTTATTGTAAAGTGCTTTGCTCAAATTCTGGAAGAAGAATAGTAGAGACTACCCTAATGAGTTATTTTGAGCCTATTTGCTACTTTGAGAGGGTTTAAAATGTTAAATGTTTCTGCTCATATCTTTTTCTTTCAATTTCACTTTAAATGATCTCATTATTTCTCTTTGATTGAATGCTAAAAATAATCCTATGTTGTAGATACCATGTGTTTATTATCACCTATGAATAAACTCATTGAGACGATGTTAGGCTATGCATGTTTTAACCACTAAAAGGCCTAATTCCCATTCCTTTATGTGCCCCATTCACCCTTGTTGCAGCCAAACACTTTTAGCCTAGTTCTTTCATCACCCACACCAAACTCTACCCATCTTAGCCCATTACAGCCATACCTTATAGTTTGGGGAATACTAAAGTGATGAAGACACATATAGATTAAGCTCTAGATCAAGAACGTGGCGTGTACCAAGGTAACATGTGTTGGAATTGCAAATAAAAAAAAAATGTTACAGGAAAAAAATCAAAGAAGATGCAATTCCCAAATCTTCCCATTATCATGCATGGGTCCTGGATGCCAAGAACAAATAACAAAGACCAATTCAAGTGAAGAGCTTGCTTATTTCATAACAAATACACTTTGGTATGGTATGTCCCAAGCTCTAGTATTTCCTATCCTTTCTTTCATAGCCCATAGCCTAAGCCTTACATTACAACCTTGTGAAAGACCTAGCTGATCTTTGCGGATGTATTCATAGGTGCTGGTAAGTACGTGTGTTATCCATATTCTTAGTTTTGATTCATTTCATGAGATCTGTTCAGAAATTGTGCTTTTATTTCATATTTCATATGTGAGAATTTTTTAATCCCATTTACATAATTTCACTCACTTGTGTTTGTGGAAAGATTACACCTTAGGAACTGAGTGAAAATTTGAGTGATATATGTGAGGACTAGAGTTAAGGCGAATTTTATCTTTGGCATTTGAGTATGGTGTCTTTGAAGTAATAAGTCATGGAGTAATATTTTTACACTTTACACATTATACGATTCTTTGAAGCGGCAAACTTTTGGTTTGGATGTATGACTAAGCTTTCATTGGTTCTTATTAGTTTGTTCCAAGTATGCTTTAACCAATTTGTTTATAGAATCTGTAGATGTTTATGGGCGTCATCACTATAAACCCTCAGGAGACACAACTCATTCGACTAGGGACACCTAGAGGTTTAAAGACTTGTTGCACATGCTTAGTGCAATCATTTAGCCAGCGAAAGTGGTATAGTTAGATTTTATTGTTTTTGTGTGTTTTTAGTTATAGTTTTGCTCGAGAACTAGCAAAAACCAGGTTTAAAGGTATTTGATAACTCATATATTTCATGCATTTATACCATCCATTTATAGTCTCTTTGTGATGTTTTTGAGTTAAATTGGTTGCATTTTACCTTATTTTGTGTTAGTGTGCAGTTACATGTATTTTAGGATCAATTTGAAGGCAAAAGAAATGAAAACATGTCATTTTTGGGGTTGACCCTTATTTAAACGTGGAAAGAAGTTTAGTGGTCTATTTTGAAGCTCAAATAAAGAATCCAAGACGAATCTGGCTTGTTAGAAGACTAGAAATAGAATGGAAAGGAATTGGGATATCTAGCATGACTTAGAGTTGCCAAATGCAAAAACGTGCAAAATAAAGCTAAGTTGCTGGGATGCTTTGGAATATCTTGCAACCCCATTTAGTATATAAATACTAGGGTTTCAGATTACTTTTACACAAGCTTCCCTTGGGGTCGCTCAAAGCTCTCTTTCATCTCTTTCTTTGGCCTTTCTTCCAGAAACAAAACCCTATTTCCCTTCGCCATCCGCTGCCACCAAAGATGTTCTTGGAGAAGTTCAACATTAGAATTGCTTTAAGGGGGTTTCTTCTGTGAACTTTAATTTCACTCATGTTTTTCTTGATATTTATATATTTTGTAATCAAGTTGTGTAATTAAGTTCATAGCTAGGGAATTTGATGTAGCCTTGCAAACCTATTCTATGTTATTAAGTTAAAGTATTCAAATTACCAATCTGTGTTCTTGTTTCATTCATTGATTTTATAGTATAATTTGTTAGTTAATTTTAATATTTGATCACCATTAGGGCTGCTTATGAATTATTTGATCAAGATTATAGTACACATCATGCTTAATCTTGGTGGACATGTGAATGAATGAAGAAGCTGCTATGCATATATCCCGCCATGTGATTTCTTTGGTTCTTTGAAGTTAGTTCTTAATGGATTCTTACTTGGTAATCTAAGTTGAACATCACAAGTAGGTTGCAGATTAGGAGTACTTGTTCACAACCACACACCAAATGGATGATCATAAATAAGTAAAATGAACCTTAGTTGTAGATTGGAGAGTTGAATGTGTTTTGACTTAATATTTATGGAATTTACTTGTTATGGTGAAATCGGTATCCCTATTTCAGTTCCCATCGTTTCTGAATCAATCTACCATTCGTCTTTATCTTGTCTTGCATTTTAAGTTACTTTAGCTTTCAAAACTAAAATCTAAATTCAGTTTTCATTTTCATTGCTTAGTTAAGGTTCACATAAAAGTAGTAATTTATAGAGTTCTAATCAGTCCCTATGGTTCGACACCCTTACTTGTGCAATCATACTATCCTTATATTTGCACACTTGAAAGGAACACTTTTCGAGCACTTTCAATCTCTTTATTTTGTAAACAAAGGAAAATTAGGTTCTTTTCATTAATTTTTATTAGTGTGATGATTAGTATAACTGCTGGAAACAAATTACCACACAAATCTGAATTACTTGTAAAAGAGCAAACAACCATGAGCAAGCCAACGACCGGAGGAGAAGGGAGTGTGCCGGCCAAAGACTTTCTGATGGTCATGTTGGTAAGTAATGTTAAGACTCAAGTAATGGGCAAGAGAGTTAGAGTGCAATGATTGCGTTACCAGAGATGAACCCTATAAGGGTGTATTTATAATAGTTAGGAGATAGACCTTTTTTAGGATAGAATCTTGTATGAAGCCATGAGAATCCTGGTTGAAATCTAGGAGTAGGTATTGCATCCTCTTAGGAGCGAGATTACTTGTAGCGCAAGCAATTCCTAGATTGTAAGAACTCCAAGAATATAGGAAACTTGACTGATTCTACGTTAGATTAGGTTCCTGTGTCTTGAGGAACAAGTATGGTTAATCTCATCAAAGTCCTTTAGACTTCACCCACTGCCCTCGAATAGGATGATGGTGGCACCACTACTTTATTAATCCAGCTCCGTTCGTAGTTGTTGAGTATATGACTGGACTTATGATGTACTTGTATTCCAATTCGTTTTACTCTGACCTTATAAAACCATGGTCCAATAATTACCCCTAATATTTATCTGAGAGGAACTTGTTCCATTTGAGGATTGGTAGTTATCCAAAAATCATGCCCTTCAGAGTAAGTTATACATACCCTTTAGTTTTCTATCTTGCTTGGCTATGATGGGCGTATTTATACCATTGGGAGGAAGACCTTTCAGGATAGAATCCTTGTTCTAAGTTAGGAGAATCCTAGAGGATATCTAAAAGTAGATATTGCACCATCGTCTGTGTATTTCAATCCATGTTGAAGGATAACAGGTCTTCATTAATGCTTCATGTTGTTCAATGAATGACTCGATTTCATTGCAGTTATTTAATATGAACCAGTGAACCACCTTCTTTGAAAGGCTTAGATGAAGGTCATGCGCCGAATCGGTGTGTAGGTTGCGCAAAGATAGTTAACATTTCAATATGCTCACCCTTATTAAAATTACACGGACGCTTATTGTAGGAAGTTTCACCATTTCGTAAGTACCTCACATAAAATATAAGGGATTCTTGTACATTGATCTGTTGGAGATATGCCTTAAAAGTCAATCTTTGGAAGAAACCTTTCAGGACAATGTCTATATGTATGAAAACTCTAATACATCAAAAGACAAAGTCACTCATTAAGACTATCTCAATAAAAGATATACGTCCTAAAAGGTGAATCCATGGACAATGGATCGATGGAAGAAGTAATCTAATGATGTTAGATTGCAGAGACCTTCTTCACATAACCATGATGTCCAAAAAGGTTCCTAGTCATAGGATTGTTGGAGGGACACTGACAATACATAGACCAATACATATTATGTCCCCTTCCAATGGGAAGGATGGAAAGTCTCATGTCATTCGTGTAGTGACACTAAGACAAGTATGTAGGTGCTTATTATGGGAACGAGTTCACTGAACACAATCAAACGAGAGCACTTGCATGAAGGTCTACTCACATGTCAAGCAAGTAACTCTACTGGTTGGAATAATGTAAGTAATCCTTTGACCTGAGACATCATAGTTGTCTTGGGGATACATTGCTGATCATTTGATAATGAGACGTGACCACATCTCATCTTGGATGTGTTCTATGCATTATTGGGGTCAGTGATTTATTCTTAGAGGCATGTGAATGATCAACAAGGGATCTCTAATCCTCGTTATGAGAGGATGAATACTCTAAGATATGATTCAGGAATCTTCGGCCGAAGTATCGAACGTAATGATGGAAAGCGTTCCTATACGACTCAATAGAATCATATAACTTGGTATAATCACATTAGGGGTTTGACATTAAATATCCATACCCTAGTAATGGGATTGTGAGTATTGTATTAGAGAAGGATCGAATTACATTGTAATTCCAACTGAATAGGTTCTCCGAACAAATTATACATTAGCTTGGGTAGCCATGATATATGGTTAGATGTCACTCATGGCTTGTGAGTTCTTATAGATGATTAAATAAGTAGTCATCAAAGAAGAAGGAGAACTGAAAGTAAGTTTTGATTCACTAAGTGATTGGATTAATACAAATCAATTGGATTGGTGCCAATCACCTCACTGCCTTGCTAATTAGAACCTAAAATGATTGTACACCGAAACACTCTTGTGGTGAGACAACTAAAGGATGATGGAATAAATTAATTGGATTAATTAAGTGTTATGATTAATTAGAAAGTCTAAAGAAATCATAGAAGCGATGAAAGATCGTTTTGGACTTAAAGAAAAGTTTGGGTTCATATGGGCCCATTAAGCCCAAACCCATTGGGCTTTTATTTAAGCATATGATGACTTGAATTGATAAAAGCCCAAAGCCCAAACAACACAAAGGGGCCGGCCAAAGAGAGAGAGAGAGAGAGAGAGTCAAGTTGTTCACTCACTTCTTTGACATTTTATAAAGAAAGTTTAATGAAAAGTTTCATTAGGGTTTTGTGTGTTCTTTTTCACAAAAGAGAAAAACAAGTCTCTCTCTCTCAACACACTTATAGCCGGCCACCAAGAGGAGGGAAAGCTAATTATCTCTCCTCCTTTTGGTTATTCCATTATCCATCTCACTACACTAGTAGGTGTGGATCTTTAGAGGTCTTCTACTTTGGAGACTACAGGAGAAAGGAGCTCTAAATCTTTCCAGGTGGAGGAAGCTAAGAGGGAGGCTAGACTCAAGGAGTTCCAAGAAAAAAAGAGCTTGGAGGTGGTCCATCCTTGGTCTCAAGTCTAGATCAAGAGGTATAAAACTAAACCTTCACTTTGTTCTTCAATATTTTCTTAGATGCATCATATATGAACCTATGCTTCTTGAAGGGGATTTGCATGACTATAGCTTTGATATTATGTGATAACATGCTTCCGTTGCTAATGTATATAAATTTTGAATTGTATATGCATGCTAGTCACTAGAAATCCCACATAAATCTCATTATTTCCCTTCATGATCGCCTTTGCTATGGATACTTTAGGTTGTGCCTTATTACAAACAAACTGCTTGTAACCGCCTAGTAGTCTGACAAATTATGAAATAGAATGATTTTTTTTTTTAATTTCAAGCCCTTAATATATATAATATTAACAATTAACGTATTGACAATATTACCTCCCAATTAGATACGTCAATAATTATGCACCCCCAGCAAGCTTTGCCTCATACAACAGATGTATGAGTACATGAACCATACTTGTGAAACATTCCAGTGGAAATCTCTACACTAGCCAACATGGGATGTACACAATATCTTCTTCCATATCTTATACGTCGAACTTGCGCAACATTTTACAACATAGTTGCTGGAAGAACTGACACAAATATTTTATCATCTTGATAACCTCGAAGCCAAGTACGACGGAATACCAATCGAAAGTAACCATTGGAGTAAGGCATAACAATCATGACTCTTCAAATCCGACAATGTCCCAGTGTCGATTTTAACATGTCTTGTGATATTGCTAGCATACCCATTTGGAAATTTTACACTTTGTAGCCACTTCAAGAACTCATTCTTGCCTTCCAGCTTGAAAGTAAAATTGGAGTTCTTTTTCTTGTACTTACCATTGATGAATGTAGTTCACATGTTGGACTTTTATCCCCACTGCCTGCATGCTAAAATGAGTCTTCATGTTGTCCTTCGATTTTCCCTCGATAGGCAGAGTTGTTCCCACCATAGTGTTGCATACATTCCTTTTAATATCCATGTGATCAGTAATGTGTCTGATTTTCGATTTCGACCAGTTTCCAAGTTAAAGAATACTCTTTTTTGTCCAATTCAGCTGTTTCACTAGTCTCGAGCTTTCTTCAAATTAGAGCATATTTAACTTAGCCAACATCTTATCTCTGATAATTCTCTTAGTCTAGTTCTATACTATGTTATCCCATCAAATGTTTCAAGCTTATCACGCCACTCATGATTTCAGGGGAGCCATCTTTGGTGACAAGTAGCCTACCTTTCCAGCATGCCAAAAGGACGATGTTCCTCCGGTATGTTGGGCATGCCATATAACCTTTGGTGCTCTAGCTTGACAACATACCATAAGCTAGGAAATCATTCATTTTGCATATAACAGTAGCTTTTAGAGTGAACATTTCCCCATAGATCTGTCGGATTTTCGCACACCATTTTTTCCATAAATTTATTAACTCATCAATCAACGGCCACAAATAAACATTAATGGAATCGTCTGGTGACTTTGGCCTAGGTATTAAAAGACTTGTGATCATAAATTTCTTCATGCACCTCCAGGGGCAAGTTAGAAGAAAGAATGACCATCGACCAAATGCTATACCCACTGGAAAAATTCCCAAACATATTGGAACCGCCATAAGCAAGTCCTAGTATGACATTTCTTGACTTTGCAACAAAATCAGGGTAGACAGGTACACTCTTTGTAATCTTGGTGTAAGGGGAAAATAATGCAACACCTTATTTGGAATCTTGTTTTTTCGATCTCGGCTCATTTCACTTGGGACATTTATCCAACTTCTCGAACTCACAATAAAACAAAACACAATTGTTTGTGCTTGCACGGATCTTGTCATATCCTAGATCTTTTTGACCTAGAATTATTTGCAGGTAATGTATTTGGTTCCAAAAGCATACTTTTAAAAATTCCCATCACCGTATTGTAGTTTTGATTAGTCAAATTACACTGTACTTTCATGTGCACAACTCTACAACGGCTGTTAAAACGAAAAAAAATCTTCACAACTAGGGTACAATTTTCACTCAACTTCCTTTAACAATTTATCGTACTTCTCGAGGTCTGTGGACGGCTCTTCGTCTATATTGAGTGAAGCATTAGGGAAGGCATTATTCAATATGTCCATCCATTGGTCAACACAAAAATATTGGAAGATTCATGCCAACTCCCGGGAGACATTGTACTAGGTGATTCTCCATGATAAGTCTACTTGGAGTAAGTGTGTACCATCCCATTCGAATACAAGTGAAATTGGGCTTTGTCTAGTATCATCTAGACACAATTATTACATTTCACGCACGGACACCAAATATGTTTTTGAGCACCTACCTGGTTGCTTGCAAATTGAATAAAATTGTCGATCCCATCCAAATATTGGTCACAACTTTTTTTTTCTGTTCTTTTTTTTTGTAAATTGATCACTCCTTGTCCATTGCACCTGTATTCAAAGGATTTATTCATCATAATAATTTTAAATATGCTTCATCGCCCTCTTTATGCCTCAGGCAATGATCCTATCGCATTCAAAAGTGTACTTTCTGTGTTGTGGTTTGCGAATCACCCTAGTCACCTTGTCATGCAAAATGGAAGAAGAAAGAAAAACAAAATCCTACCTGAATATTTTTCGTGTTAGATTTTTGTACTTAACACCGATATTTGCAGAATATTTTGTGAGAATCTTTACAAGGGTTGAATCATATTTATATGTAGTCACATGATGGAATCGTTTTCCTATAAGACTTTGAATTCTACCTTGGTTGGAAAGAAAAGCCAAATAGGAAAGGAATTACATCTCCTTTCGTTTCTTATTCCAAACACAAGAAGATGTGGGGGCATTTGTAAAGACATTACTTTATATATAGATAAGAATACGTTGTGTGGATTACTAACTCAAAATAACAGTTAACTCTTGATGTTGTGAGCAGACCATGTTCTCCATCTTGATGGATTTAGCAGAAATGTCCATCGCCAAAGGCTTTTCCGGCTTATTCCAGACATCATGACACTTTTTTGGCCCATGAAGTCTCTTTCCCATCTTTTTGCCCATTGGGCTTGAGCATGTTTGGAATGGCTTTTTAGAGTCCCCTTGGGTGTTTCTCTTGCTACGACAAACCACCTTCCAAAGGACAAGTTTTCTACTTGAGGTTTGCTTCATTAGTCTGCCTAGCACAAGGTATTTCTGTTAGTACACAACATATGGACAACTTTTCCTATGAATAGCCAATTCAGCTAGAGAAATTGACAATCACCACTTTATTACTCATTACTCTTTGAATTCATTTTATCTTGAACCTTTTTTCTGACAAAAGCATCGAGACCCTTTAGAAAACACCCGTCCCCTGGGGTGTTTGTCAATTAACCTAATAATGGTGTTTTGTAGGTTTTCAGTCAATTAGTCCTTGTGATGTGGTAGAAGCTAAGGGTTCTCGAAGAGATTGGGGGATAGAATCTGAGAATCACTTAACCAGGGGCAACAAAATCACTTACGTCGCTAATCGTGGATTCACTCAACACGATCAAACCTAGCACTTGATTCAAGGAAGGAGAAAATCACTCTCTTCAATTGCACAAAGCCAATATATTTTTTTAATTAATCCAGTATTCAAAAGCTTCTAATACATGATATTTATAAAGAGTACAAACACAAATAAAACCCAAGTCCGAATTGGACTTTTAGTCTCCCCCAAAACATTTAAAATGTTGTTAAATGACTACTTAATTATTTGTGCTGCTCTAAATCTTAATTAACTACATTTGATGGTTCTAATACGCATGAGACTCGAGATTTCAATACATGCATGAAAGCCTTGATTACTGTATCACATTGGCAAAAATTTGCATCCATTGTCACAAACTTATCCATAAGACAATCTTAAGGGGAGAGATTATAATGATGGTCATGGTAAGGTGGTGGTGGCGATATGGTGGTTGAAGTGGATAATTATAGTCATTGCATTATTGTGAGTGCTGGAGTATATCATCAGAGAATTGAGAAAAATAAATCTATCAAAATCTTAGGAGGAGATGTTCGATTTAGATTACTTTTAGTGCACACATTTTGTAACTAACGTTTGGGTTCCATTTCTAAAGATAACTTTTTCTAAATGAAAATCCATACTCTCGATTTAGATTATTCTTAGAGAATACTTTCGTATTTTTCTAAAATGAAATCCATCAAAACTTTAGAGGGGAGGTGTTTGGTTTTTAGAGCATACATTTTGTATAACTAACAATGATTTGAATAGAATTCAAACGTAAAGACTGACATTAAAGTTGTGAAACCATATGCCAAGTTGTTTGTAACTTTAGCATGTAGCCATGTAACAGAGACTCGAGATTGGATTCTTTGTAACATAGCATGATAATTTTCATTATGTGAAGTCTACTACTCCATTAAACTATGAAGATGGCTGTAGAAATGCAAAAAACCAGACAAAGAGAGGAAGAGATAGAGAGAGATTTGTAGCTGGAAAACTTTTACTTCGTTTTAATTACAATGGATTACAATCATCACCTATATAGAGTTGCTATTAAAATACTTGTGGAGCAAGTTACTCTAACCTCCTCCTTATTCCAACTAACTACATTTCTAACAAATCAACATATTGATATGATATTAACTAGCACTCAAATTAAACCCTCTTTTTGTCAATTGTAGCAAAGTATGTAAATAGGGATCGTTCTAGGCCGGGGATTAGAAGGGATTGCTAAATCACTTGAAACTGACTCAAAACGTAAAACCAAAGTTTAAAACACTAAACTAGACTCAAAGAATGCAAAACTAAACTTTAAAACACCAAAACAAACCAAAAGACTCAAAACAGCCCAGAAACACTCAAAACTGTCTTAAAATCACAATCTGGGCAGTTTTGAGCACCTAAACTAATTTGGACGAAATTAAGGTATAACTTGACTCAAGACTCTTAAAAACACAACTTAAATTGATTTCTAACTAATATGACACTTCAAAATAAAGGGGGATTGATTTTAGACGAATTTAAAAACAAAACAGAAACTTTGTAACTTGAACAGATTTTAAAATGAATTTGGTTTAAATGGATGGATGGGAAGCTAGCTAAGGGGTTCTTCTCCACACATGTCACACTTGCATACAAAACGATTTCCAATTGCTTCTCAATAAACCATGAATTCTCAACGCCCCAAGTTAATTAGGTCCGCTTAAATTAACCCTCAGATTTTCCTTAAGTTATTGAATTGGATGAATTGCATACGACAACCCAAAGCATTCCCCACAAGTTCCCTACATGAAAGCGCATAATAGAGATTCAAGCAAGGATCATTAAGTTCTATGAAAATCATAAGCATTGACGAGGCACTCGTAACTATGAAAGCGCATGATACTTATGCCAAGAATTTACTTAACGCGATTGTGATCAACAACCTTTACTACTTGTGAATATAAGTTCATAACAATTAATTGAAATTCCCTGATATCCTAGCATCAAATTCATGCATGCAAACTAAGCGGGCCCTCTTAACCAACATACACAAATCAGTTTTAATTCACATAGATAAGTAAATTGAATTCACAACTTATGAAACGCAATTAGAAGTAATCAAATCATATAGCAAGCATAAACATGGTTTTGAATCCCCCCTAGCCAAGGGGGGTTTAGTTCCTCATACTTGCAAAGCAAAGATACATAAAATTAGACATTAAAATCAAAGGAAAGAAAACACCTAAATTGCTCCAACTTGGACAGCAGGTGCATCAATGGATCTCCCTTCCTCATTGTTGCGGCATGAAGCTTGTGGACAGGTTTTTGGGTGGATTTATGGTGTAGAATGGATGGGGAATGGTATGGAAGGGTTTAGGGTTGATGGGTGGTGCGGCTAGGGTTGTTTTTAGGTAGGAATTATGGTGAATGGTGGTGGGAAGCTGCGGCAGAGATGTGGGACAGATTTCTGGCGTGAATGATGTATATGGGAGGTGGTGAATTCAGCCAAAGGGTTAATATGAGTATATATAGGCACTTAAAACCATAGGGGAATCAGATATGGACTTGTATAATTAAAACCCATCAGGAAAAGGCTTAAAACAATCAGATTTTGAATGGGAAAAGGCCTCCTAGGTGCGGCAGGTAAGGGATAGGGTGGATAAGGCTTCTAGAAAGCCTTGCAAGGCAAGGAAATCAGATTTCTAGAAGGGAATAGGTGCGGCACTAAGGGATAAGGCTGATTGTGAAGGGATAAGGTGTCCTAAAGTGTTTAGGACTCCTCTTTGGAGCTGAAATCTTTGTACATTAGGATTAGGAAAGTTTGTCTTTGTCAATCCTTCATCATCTTGGATTCCTTTTCCTTCTTGGACTTGGAAAACTTCTTTGTTGCTGAAACTTGATGCCATTTGGATTTAACTTTCCTACTTCAAGTAGGAAACCTTGTTTGAGTAGGAAACTTCATTCGTCTAGGAATCCATCTTCAATTAGGAATCCTTGATTGATTAGGACTCCTTCTTGGACTAAGATTTCATCTTCAATTTGGCTCTTTCCTACTTCAACTAGGAATCCTTGCTCAAGTAGGAATCATCATCTTCAAATCTTCATTTTCATCCAAACCCTTGGCTCCAAATATGTGACATCCATTCCAAGCTCCAATTTGCTCCAAAAGGCTCCAAATTGCATCTTTTCATGTAATATGCCCTTAAAACCTGAAAACACATGAAAGTAACTTAAAAGTCTATTTTAACTTAGAAAACATAAAGAAAATGCATAAGAACTAGCTAACTAAGGCGCATAAATATGCTCCTATCACATATTCCAACTAACTAACAACCTATTTAATCTCTTGACAAGTGGCATTGATCTTGACCATTGATTACCTTCTCACTTGAATCATAGTTTTGCATTTTATCCTTCTTACATCCCCTCTCAATTTGATGCTCGAGGGAATTGAGCATGAGATTGCTACAATGCTATTGGAACAATGGTGCAGATAAGCCCTTTGTAAGAATGTCTGCTGATTGGTCTGTAGAGGAAACATGTTGAACTTGAAGATCTCCTCGAGTGACTCTCTCACGTACAAAGTGGTAGTCTATTTCAATATGTTTTGATTTAGCATGAAACACAGGGTTTGTAGAGAGTGCAATGGCTGAGACATTATCACAGTATATCATTGGAGATGAATATAAAAGGATATAAACATCACATAAGAGTTGTCGAATCCAAGCAAGTTTAGCAGCAGTGATTGCTAAAGCCCTATACTCAGCTTCTGTGGAAGATCGAGAAATTGTACCTGGCTCTGATACCATATGAAGATGGCTGCAGAAATGCAGAAAACGAGACAAAGAGAGGAAGAGAAAGAGAGAGAGATTTGTAGCTAGAAAAGTTTTACTTCGTTTTAATTACAATGGGTTACAATCATCACCTATATAGGTGTTGCTATTACAATACTTGTGGAGCAAGTTACTCTAACCTCCTCCTTATTCCAACTAACTACATTTCTAACAAATCAACATATTCTAACTAACTAACTAACAGCCTATTTAATTCTCACTTGGATCACAGTTTTGCATTTTATCCATCTTACATAAACATGTAAAGCCATTGCGTGCCCCATTTTAATCCCAAAAGGAAAAAAAAAATCATAAATTACATGATCGAGTTCCTAATCCCAAAAGAAAACAAATGATAAAATACAATTCCTAAAAGCTAAAAATGAAATAACTCAACTCTGTGAAATAAACTTTTTTATTTTCTTTCTAATTTTAGTATTTATGTAGCAGCTTCATTACTTTAATTATTTACTGGACTTGTTTGTACCATATCCATATCACAAGTCTTCTAGTATTGCAGTTGGAGTACGTACTGAATTAAGGAGGATAGAATAGGTGTTTGGGCGAGTTTGAACACACAAGAATGTGCAGAAGAATAATGATCCATTTCATTTTCTACATTCCATCACATATATTTACATCATTGATCTTCAACTTTGACTTCGGTCGTATAAGTAATTTAGCATTTTAAGCCCCCATCAAGTTGAGTCAATAAGATTTATGGCACACATGCACTGACAAAAATTTTCTCCAGCAAAACCTGTGTAAAACAGTAAGACATGGTCAGCTCATTTAAGTATTACGATGCATGCACGTACCGTTAATTTCAGCCATTTCAATTAGGTGGATTAATCTGGAGTGGAAAACGCGAAATAGCGACTCCCAAAATCTTCACATCTGGACCTTTTCACCTCTCCTTTTCATTCTACAATGTTGATTAATGATTGAAACCACCCGCTCTCTAGATCAGCTTTTAAAAGTCATTTATGCAAAAGATTAACCAATTTTGAAATTGTTAACTAGTCATCTGATAGGTATCTAATAAATAGACGAACCATGTTTCTATTTTAAACACTAAAAGTTTTACAACGCCAATTGAACGGTTAAACAATTTGATTTGGTTGATTTAGAAATTAGTTGGTTGTGATCATCAAGCAACATAGCAGGATGAAAAGGAGAGTTAAGTAGGTAGAACGAGAAGGTCCAAATGATAAGTTGCTAGGATTGAATTGTGCCAAATTAAATGAAGTTCGCTATATATAAAACAAAAAAATTCACATTAGAATAAACTAGTCATTGCTTATCCAAGTTTTAATTACTATGAATTAATTAACTATCCTAGCTAGCTATAAGATAACACTATATATATATATATATATATATATATATATATATATATATATATATATATATTAACTGATAATAAAATTTCTCATCTGATCATTATATATACATACATGTACACACGCATATATATATATATATATACTGAAAATATGATTTTAGTCTTTCCAACTCAATTTTCTTCATATAAAACCCTACATAACTTTTTTACTCAAAGAAAACCCAATGACTAGGATCCACATAAGAAAATTCATTAATTTCATATCACTTCACACATTTTACATTTTCACATGCCTAAAATACCCCTATTACATATTTGATGTAGACAATTAATTGTAAGGAGAGAGTAAATGATTTTGCAAGAAAATAAAAAGACATTAATGTTAAAAATTTATTGCATATTAATTTTTTAGAAAGGCTTTGAATTTTCATAAAACTATTCGATTCAATTTTTTTCACCCTACTCTTGAATGCTTTTGAATTTATCCTTTTTTTATTAATATATTAGAACATTGTATTTCATTATCTACATGCACATTAATTTACCTACAACAATTATACCATGGGTGTAATATAATATCTCTTTTTTACAATGATGCAAAATAATGTTTATACCAACAACAAAACGTGCCTAACATAAGTACTAATACATGGAAAATAATTTACCTATATTAAGAAGAAATGTAGTTCGATGCATAGTATTAAAAATACTATGTTACACCCATGTTTATACAACAATAAAATGTGCCTAACATATCTAACAATACATGGAAAATAATTTACCTACAAGTTAGATAAATGTTATTTTGTCACATCCCGAGCCCGCTTTATCATCGTAGCACGATATTATCTGCTTTGGGCTTACCGTTTCCTCACGGTTTTGTTTTTAGGAACTCACGAGCAACTTCCCAGTGGGTCACCCATCCTAGGAGTGCTCTGGCCTCATTCTCTCTTAACTTCGGAGTTCCTACGGAACCCAAAGCCAGTGAGCTCCCAAAAAACCTCGTGCTAGGTATGGATGAGAATACACATTTAAGGATCACTCCCCTGGGCGATGTGGGATGTCACAATCCACCCCCTTAGGGGTCCGACGTCCTCGTCGGCACACTTTTGGTCAGAGATTGGCTCTGATACCATTTATCACATCCCTGCCCGGGTCCACCACATACCTGGCCCACTTTACCACTGTAGTACGATATTGTCAGCTTTGGACTTACCATTCTCTCACGGTTTTGTTTTTAGGAACTCACGAGCAACTTCCTAGTGGGTCACCCATCCTGGGAGTGTTCTGGCCTCCTTCTCGCTTAACTTCGGAGTTCCTACGGAACCTAAAGCCAGTAAGCTCCCAAAAAACCTCGTGCTAGGTATGGATGGGAATATACATTTAATGATCACTCCCCTGGGCGATGTAGGATGTCACAATCTACCCCCTTAGGGGCCCGACGTCCTCGTCGGCACACTTTTGGTCAGAGATTGGCTCTGATACCATTTGTCACATCCCGGCCCAGGTCCACCACATACCGGGCCCGCTCTACCACTGTAGCACGATATTGTCTGCTTTGGGCTTACCATTCCCTCACGGTTTTGTTTTTAGGAACTCACGAGCAACTTCCTAGTGGGTCACCCATCCTGGGAGTGTTCTGGCCTCCTTCTCGCTTAACTTTAGAGTTCTTACGGAACTCGAAGCCAGTAAGCTCCCAAAAGGCCTCGTGCTAGGTAGGGATGAGAATATACATTTAAGGATCACTCCCTTGGGCGATGTGGGATGTCACAATCCACCCCCCTTAGGGGCCCGACGTCCTCGTCGGCACACTTCCAGCTAGGGATTGGCTCTGATACCATTTGTCACATCCCGGCCTGGGTCCACCACATCCTGGCCCGCTCTACCACCGTAGCACGATATTGTCCACTTTGGGCTTACCATTCCCTCACGGTTTTGTTTTTGAGAACTCACGAGCAACTTCCCAATGGGTCACCCATCCTGGGAGTGCTTTGGCTTCCTTCTCGCTTAACTTCGGAGTTCCTACGGAACCCGAAGCCAGTGAGCTCCCAAAAGGCCTCATGCTAGGTAGGGATGGGAATATTCATTTAAGGATCACTCATCTGGGCGATGTGGGATATCACAATGGCTTCGGGTTCCGTAGGAACTCCGAAGTTAAACGAGAATGAGGCCAGAGCATTCCCAAAAGGCCTTATGCTAGGTAGGGATTGGAATATATATTTAAGGATCACTCCCCTGGGCGATGTGGGATGTCACATATTTGGTTGGGTGTAGTATAATTTTTTTTAATAATTGGAAAAATTAAATATAACTAGGTGTAGTGTAATTTTTTTTTATATAATTAGAACAAATTAATTTACCTACTTACTATTTGAAATGTTCATTTCTAATGATGCAAAATGTTCATTACCTAACTACAAATTAATTACCAATAATTTACCTACAACAATTATACCATGGGTGTAATGTAATATCACTACTACAAAATTATCTATAACTGGCGGTTCAAAAATCGATAAAAACGTATATTACTGTCGGATTTTAAGCAAAATCCAACAGAAAATGGATGCAGTGGCGTATATAATAAGCGACTTAATTGCCTGCGTCAGGAAATGAATTTTTCGATAAAAAATACTCTAAAACGGACAGAAATTGTGTTGGATATAACCGACAGAGAATAAAATAATAAATAATAGCATTTTCTGTAGGATAAAACCAATAGAAAATATACAAAACTGACAGAACTTGTGTCGGTTATAACCGACAGGGAATATATTAATAATAAATAAGACCATTTTCTGTTGGATAAAACCGACAGAAATATAAAAACCAACAGAACTTGTGTCGGTTATAACCGAAAGGGAATATATTAATAATAAATAAGACCATTCTCTGTCGGATAAAACCAACAGAAAATAGATGAATAATAAAAAAAAATTAAAAAGGACATGACAACATTATCCCTTCTCCTTCTTCTCGTCATTCTTCTTCTGCTTGGAATGATCCAACGTAACTTGGCTCCATCTGGGGTTTACCTAGTTGAGAGGAGAGATTCCGGAATCTGTTTACGAAATGAAGGCATTGGAGACGTTGGATATGTCGAGAAACCTCAATGAAGGCATTGGAGACATTGGATAGCTCGATCTCAATAAGTGCTCTCTGGGAAGCTCTCTGAGTTCATTTCCCATCTACAAAATCTCGATAAGATTGAACTTTTTCAAAACAATTTGACTGGAGAAATCCGACCAGGGCTTGCTAGTCTCACTCTCCTAAGGGAATTTGATATCTCATTAAACAAGTTTTATGGGAAGTTGCCTTCGGAGATGGGAAATCTTAAGAACTTGAAGATTTTTCAGTTATTTGGGAACAATTTCTCCGCGGAATTCCCTGCTGGGTTCGGCGATATGAAACACCTTGGATCAGTCTGAATCTGCTAGGTTCGGCGATATGAAACACCGGGGAATTCCCTGCTCTGTGTCTGTGTGTGGGTGAAGGTGGGGCGGGGGAAGAATAACATTACCAACATGCAAAACATGAATTAAATCATAGGTGGAAGCATGTGGAAGGACTTACAGCACTTTGCTTGTTTCTGTGCTCAAGGGCTTTGCATAGCTTCTGCATTGTTCATCCATGGTGATTGAAGCGAGAAAGAGGGGAAATGAGGAGAAGAGAAAAGGGGGAAGGGAGAAGCACCGACGCAAGGAAAGAGATGTAGGGGTTTTATTTTGGAATATTGTCATTACTGTCGGTTAAAACCGACATAATGTTTTAAAAAAAATATGAACGGACATAAAAGTTTCATTACTGTTGGTTATAACCGACAGAACCCCCAAAATTCCCTTCGAAAATTTTAAATTCCCCCAAAATTTTAAATCCCCCCCCCCAAATTTTGTTATGATTTAAAAAAATAAAAAATAATTGTTTGGTTTAATTTTAAATTCCCCCCAAAATTTTAAATTCCACCCCCCCCCCAAATTTTGCTACGATTTGATAAAAAAAATAATAATTGTTTGGTTTAATAAATAAATAAATAATATGTATTTAAATAGAATACGTTTTTAAAAATTAAATACATAATTGTTTGGTTTAATAGATAATTTTTTCACTTTTGGTTTAATAGATAATAACCCATGTAAAATATGCGATAAAGAAACAAAAAGAGAATTGTACAATGAAAATATCATCACGCAAACTAAATATTGTCTAATCAATACTTGAAAAACATAAATAAAAATTTAGCACAAATTACTTTTCCCACTTCAAAATTTAGGCAAATTTAACGGAGATATGCATTATACGAAACTAGTTTCCATGATCTGACCGTCAAACTTGTTTGTAGATACTACAAGATCGCATACGTAAAAAATTGCAAAAAAAAAAACATTAAGAGATTAGGTAACAAAACAAAAGTTTTCGACGGTTATAAACGAAAAATAACAATTTAATAGTTATTTTAGATCCGATTTTAATGATTTTTACCAGCAACACTCCTCGACCTTATAAGAATGCAATGAATAAATTTGATCTTCAATTTAAAATATTTTCACTAGTGGATACCACAAAATCTTATTTTATACTTCATGGAAGTATAATATTAACTCTAAGTGTTTGTTTAATCTACCGTTTTGACGCGATATGCATTCTATGAAACTTTTTTCAACGATCCAACCGTCAAATTTATTTGTACACACTTCGAGATTGCATACATAAAAAAATCATAAAAAACAAACATTCATAGATTACGTAACAAAACAAAAGTTTTCGACACTTATAAACGAAAAATCACAATTTAATGGTTATTTTAGCTCTGATTTTAATGACTTTTTACAGCAACACTACTCGACCCTATAAGAATGCAATGAATAAATTTGATCTTCAATTTAAAATATTTACACTAGTGGATTATACTTAATGGAAGTATAATATTAACTCTAAGTGTTTGTTTAATCTACCATTTTGACGCGATATGCATCCTACGAAACTTTTTTAACGATCCAACCGTCAAACTTATTTGTACACACTCCGAGATCGCATACGTAAAAAACCACAAAAAAAAAAACATTCAGAGATTAGGTAACATAACAAAAGTTTTCGACGGTTATAAACGAAAAATCACAATTTAACGGTTATTTTAGCTTCGATTTTGATGATTTTTTACAGCTACACTCCTCGACCCTATAAGAATGCATTGAATGAATTTGATCTTCAATTTAAAATATTTACACTAGTGGATACCTGTCACAGCCCGTCTCTGATTTTAAGAGTTTTTAAAGTTTAATAAAGGATTTTACAAAAATGCCCTTTGAGGCACGCGATTTATTCAAGGTTAATCGTTGGGTCGTGCCATCTAAGATTTGTTATCTTGTCATATCCTCGTAGTACTCGTCGCTACGGAAGCGTGGGCGCATACGGTTCGTGATTGGGAGTGACGGTTAAAGTTTTACGGAACTCGAACCTGATAAGTACTTTTACTTTGGTTAATATATACATACATATATATATATATATATATATATATTTATGTGTTATTATTGTTATTAGTTGCTATTAGAAATGGGAAAAGAATGAGGAAGGCATCAGGAGGAAAGGAAAAACAGAGAAAAAGAAAGATTGGGCAAAACTACCCAATCGGAGAAGAAGAAGGAGTTGGCGAATTAGGAGAGGAGAGAGGAAGGGCTGGCCAACCAGAGAAGAGAGCATGAGGGAAAGGAGGAAGAAGAAGAACTAGCTAACCGGACCTACGACCCGGTTCCATATTACGACCCGGTTCTTGACCTGGTCATATCTCCTTCGTCCGAGGTCCGTTGGAGGTTATTCCGGTGTCTATGGAACGTTCTCGACGAGCCCAACATCCCTGTGGTGGTAGATTATCAAATTTCTTGTCAAATTTGTTCGAATTGAAGCCGTACACCCACGGTGGCTCCGGTGGGTTTTTCCTTTCTCCGGTGAATTTAGAAATGATTCCGTCCAATTACCACCACCATTATACTCCCTTAGAACCCAGGAACAAAGCCCATGTAGTGGTGGAGGCGTCGGAGCAAGTTTGAAGGCCGAATCGAATCACACCCAAAACTAGGGTTTCGACGGGTTTTGATGAAATTGGAGCCTTTTCAGGCCAAATTGGCCTTGGCCTAAGGTATAAAGTTTACTCTACTCATTGATATCTTCATTTCTGTATTTTTTGAGAAGTTTTGGAAATAGTTGGATTTTCCGGCGAGCCGGGGCGGCCGACCACCACCCGCGGCGGCCCGTGCGGCGGCGTGTGGCCAGTGGCCCGCCAATATCATTCTTAGCATGTGTTTATGTTCTAGATTCAGTTTTGATAATTGATTGACATAAGTTGAGTAATTGAACCTAAGTTCGTTACGATTCGTGGTTAGGTGAAAATGTGAATTGACGATCCGACCGTTGGATCGTCACCAAACTTTGATACATTGTAATACGTAATATTTGAGGATGATAGGAACTTACAGATTGGGAATCCGATTCACGGATCTTCCGGAATTGGAGTTGTAAGATCATAAAATAGAATGTTAACCGTCACTTGGTTTTGACAATTGACGGAGATCCGACCGTTGGATGGTAAGGAAATTTTAGGATGTTGTTCTAGAGATATATTGTGTGAAGGAAATTTTGTGAAAAATATGTTCATTTAAGCAACATCTATAGCATGCAATTAACAATAAAAAAGCGAAATCATGCTTGTATGCACTTAAAAACAAAACATTACCCATGAAATTCAAAGCCTAGTAGATTGGTGAACCAAGACTCAACTTAAAACAACATTTGTTAGTTGAGAAATTATACCTTTGTAGATTCCTCTTTGCATAAGCAAAGGCTAATCACCCAAAGAGAAGGCCTTCATTCCTTGCATCTTAGATCTATGGATTTAGATGGAAGAATAGGTTTCTCCAAGTTCCCAAAGTAGAGAACCTCTAAGTCTCCACACCAAGGTTAGATTTAAGTAGAAATGAGTGACCTAGAGGAAGCAAGATTGCTAGCTAAATTCCTCTAGGGTGGCCGGCTTCTTTAGAGAGAAAGGAGAGCTTTGTTTTCTCATCCTTTCCCAAAAAGAAACCCTAAATGAATTTTGGCTATAAAGTCATATTTATACCTTAATTCATTGGAGTGGCAAACTTGTAGATAAGTCCAAAACCCACTCCATCTCTAAATGGCGGGGCATAGGGATTCATTGGGCTATTTGGGCCTTTGTGAATCATTATTCATTAAGTTGTCATACAACTTAAGTCAATGGACTTGACGTTCGAAGCCCATTGGGCCTTAAGGTCCAAAACTATCCCGAGGTCTTTAACGAACTTATTCCTTTGATTAATTAACATATTAATTAATCCTTGCCATAAATAATTAAACCATTTAATTATTCTTACTCATCTCCAATTTTTCTTCAATCTCTACCTTACTCGATGTACAATCCATTAGGTTCCTTTTAGCGAGGCAGTGGGCGATTAAAACCATTTCAAATTGATTGTGAATTGAAACTTACTTTCAATTCTCCCTTTAGTGATTATACACGTTTAGGGCTTCCACAAACCATGAGTGACACCTAGCAGCATATCATGGTTACCCAAGCTAATCAGAAGAGGTGGAGAACCTATTCAGTTTAGGATTACAAATGCAATACGGTCTTTCTCTAATACAATACTCTTGACCACATTGTTTGGTTTGATAGTTTATTCGTGTCTACTATCCAATGTGATTCGTGTGCTTATATGATTACCTTGAATGTGATTTGGAACGACTTCCTAAATCTCATTCATACTTTGGCCAGAGATTCTTAATCATATCATAGAGTATTCTCCCCCAAACGGTTTGAAGGTTAGAGATCCCTTGTTGCGCATTCACTTGCCTCCATGGCTAAGTGGCTTAACCCCGACGATGCCGTGGACACCCTCCTGATGGAGTGACTTTGACATAATCAAAGATCAATGACTTAACCATAAGATAACTATGATGCCTCAGGTCAAATGACTACTTTGCATTATCCCAACCATGAGTTCTCATGTGACATGAGTATGAGAACTTCTCGTTGATCGTGTTCAGTGGACTCATTCATTATTGAGCACCTACATGCTTGTCTTGATGTCACACACACCAATGACTCGAGGCTAGTCACTCTCCCTGAGAGAAGACACAGCACGTACTGATCTTAACGGACTGTCAATGCCCAATTGGCAATCCTATGATCAGGAACGTTTAGGATGTGTCTACGAAAGAATGGTCTCATGAATCTAACTTTTTTAGATCGCATTCTCCCAATCACATATTCCTTGGACTTATCGTTTAAGCGTATAACATTTATATGAGACAGCTCAAACAATAATCTTTGCCCTTGATATTAAACTAGATTAGTTTAACATGTGAAATGTTCGTAAAGTATCATCATATGATTGGTTTTAGGGAACATTTCCAACATTGTGGACCTCTGGAAGTTATGGATTGGAAATCTGAGTTGCAGATCTTCCGGATCGAACTACGTAGTGACGTGTTTTATATAAGTTATATATTCTATCGATATGATTTCTGAGGTTGATTTGATGATTGTTCTATGCATCGATCGTCATGTCGCCTTGATGTGTTGTGCTAGGGAGTTGTAGGACAAACTCCAGGTGAGTGGGCAGTATTTTCTGTATTTACCTATATACTATTGATTTTTCCCATAAATTGAATTTAAATGAAAGTATGTTTTTAAAATGCCATGCATGCATATTGTGAATTATATGAATTAGTAATTGATGCATATATATATATATATATGTGTGTGTGTGTGTGTGTGTGTGTGTGAATTGGTGCTGTGGACGCACAGGTGAGTATCAGGTAAGTTTTATGTTATTCATGTGAATCATTGATGATGTAAATTGTGTTAAGAGCTCATAACCTGCACCCTGGTGTTAGTGCTTATATTATTCACCCCGCACCACACGCTCACCTTGGATCCAAGTAGGTGCATGTCGTACAGACCATTAGAAGGTTCCGACATGTTGTATAGACCATGAGAGGTGGTTCCGACTTGTAGGTGATTTTAGATTATTATACAGCTGTTGATGAGAGAAGCACTAGAGCGTATTCTTACAACATTCTTATCGTATAGACTACTTCAGGTAGTTCCAATTTATGTGCAGAGTAGCGCCGTATAGGTCACTGTGGTGACTCCGGTTGGTTTGGATATTGAGCTATAGAATTAACCGTACAGGACCAACTGCAGGGTCTCCGGTTGATTCATTATGTCACCTGTTATATTGATGCATCTTTATTCTGTTATTGACGCTTATAGCATGGCAAAATTTCTGGTTTTGATAAAGATTTGTGAATTGAGATATTTGAAGATTTATATGCATATTATATACTATTTTTCTAGGAAAGTATACAGGTTTTACAGCGAGGGGTTAGAAATGTTATTAACTGAAATATTTTCGAAAAGCTTTATTTTACTGACCCACTCAATCTTGTTTTGCGCCCCTCCAGGTTCTAGTTAGCAGT
The DNA here is from genome assembly GCF_042453785.1 of Malus domestica. Lineage (NCBI taxonomy): Eukaryota > Viridiplantae > Streptophyta > Magnoliopsida > Rosales > Rosaceae > Malus > Malus domestica. The sequence continues at coordinate 13,652,121 of NC_091674.1, read as the reverse complement.
GTTGGTGGCTCACGAGGATTCCCACGATGTTCTGACAGAATTCACAAAAGTAGGACTCACCCTCGGGTGTTACATCTTAGTAATTGTATCTTTAAAGCTTCCGAACTGTGTAAATGGTTACGTCACTCTCACGTGACGGCCAGCATGCCCTCTTTCGGGACGGGGTGTGTCAATACCACCAAATCTTATTTTATACTTAATGGAAGTATAATATTAACTCTAAATGTTTGTTTAATCAACCGTTTTGATGCGATATACATTCTATGAAACTTTTTTCAACGATACAACCGTCAAATTTATTTGTACACACTTCGAGATTGCATACGTAAAAAAATCATAAAAAACAAACATTCTTAGATTACGTAACAAAACAAAAGTTTTCGACACTTATAAACGAAAAATCACAATTTAATGGTTATTTTAGCTTTGATTTTAATGATTTTTTACAGAAACACTACTAGACCCTATAAGAATGCAATGAATAAATTTGATCTTCAATTTAAAATATTTACACTAGTGGATTATACTTAATGGAAGTATAATATTAAATCTAAGTGTTTGTTTAATCTACCATTTTGACGCAATATGCATCCTACGAAACTTTTGTTGGAAGTATGCCCACAAAGCCACTCATTTGATGTAATAGCTTTTGGAATACTTATTGTATTAAACTTTTATATGTTTAATGAAGGGCAAAGCTTATTGTTAATCACTATTTATTGTATCATGTGTTTAAGCAATAAGGGAATCCAAGGAATGTATTTGTTCTAAGAGAGAAGTGATCTAATGAGTTAGATTATCGAGACCTCTCTCTTATGATCATTCCTAAAACGTTCCTAGCCATAGGATTGCCAATTGGGCATTGACAATCCGCTAAGGTTAGTATGTGTTATGTTGACTCAAACGTGAGTATGAACTAGTCTCAAGTCATTTGGTGTTGGACACTGAGACAAACACATAGGTGCTCGAAAGAGTAATCGAGTACACTGAACGTCGATCAAAAGAGAGTTCGAACATACATGTCATGTATGAACTCTAAAGTTGCAATATGCAAAGTAGTCCTTTGACCTGAGGCATCATAGATGTCTAATGGTTAGGTCCTTGATCTTTGATCATGTCAATGGCATTCCTTCGGATTGTCCACGGCATTGTTGGGGTCAAGCTATCTAGTCATGTAGGCATATGAATGCACAACAAGGGATCTCTAACCTTCCATGGTGGAAGGAGAATACTCTAAAATATGATTCTAAAGTCTTTGGCCAAAGCATATGAATATGACTTAGGAAGTTTGTTCCAAATCATATTCAAAGGAATCATATAGGAAAGTATCACATTGGATAGTAGACATGAAACAAACTATCACTTAAACAATGTGATTAAGAGTATTGTATTAGAGAAGGACCGTATTGCATTGTAGTTGTAACTGGATAGGTTCTCCAACCAATTCTACTTAGCTTGGGTAACCATGATATGCTGCTAGGTGTCACTCATGGTTTGTGGAAGCCCTGAAGATTAGCAAACACTAATCTTAAGGGTGAATTGAAATGTGGTTTCAATTCACAATCGATCGTTAAGAGTAACATCGCCCACTGCCTCGCTAATTGGAACCTAATGGATCGCACACCACATAAGGATGTTAGTGAAGAAATTATATGAAATGGATAAGCAATTAAATGGTTTAATTGAAGAATGGTCAAGATTAATTAATTAGTTAATTAATTATACGAAAGGTTCGTATTGGGCTTATATGTTGGTTTTGGGTTTCGGGGCCCAAAAGTGTTTTGGTCCACAAGGCCCATTATGTTTAAGTTGTATGACAACTAAAACAAAATGGGCAAATTAGCCCAATAACAAGGAGAGGCCGGCCATTAGGGTGAATGGGCAAGCTTGCTTAATTGCAAGTTTGCCACTCACCAAAGAAAATGTTATAAAAGCAACTTTATAGCAATTTTCTCATTAGGGTTTTCTAATAGAAATTGGGTGAAACATTTTCTCTCCTTTTTCTACATAGAGGCCGGCCACTTAGAGGATTTTTACTAGCATCTAAAATCTCTCTAAGTCATCCATATCATCTTCACAATATACAACCTTGGTGAAGAGACTTAGAGACATCAAGCTTTTGATGTTTTTGGAGAACAAATCCTTTTTCCTCTAATCATCAAAGGAGCACTAAAGGGAGGAAAACACAAGGAGGATTCAAGGAGCTTGGAGGTGACTTGAAGGCCCTCCACTTGGGTGAATCCCTTGTGTAAACAAGGATGAGCTTCAAGGGTAAAGAATCTCAAAATCTTTACTTCTCTTTAATTTTGTTAAAGAGTTTATTTTGGTTCACCATATACTAGGCTTTGAAAGTCATGGGTTTTATGAATTGTTTTTGGATGCATGCCTACTTTAAAGTGTTGATAGCTTGCATGTGTATTCAAATGTTCATACTTGTTCTTAGCTAGGACAAATTTTTTCCTTCAACTTTTTTAATGATCCAACCGTCAAACTTATTTGTACACACTCCGAGATCGCATACGTAAAAAATCACATAAAAAAACATTCAGAGATTAGGTAACATAACAAAAGTTTTCGACGGTTATAAACGAAAAATCACAATTTAACAGTTATTTTAGGTCCGATTTTGATGATTTTTTACAGCTACACTCCTCGACCCTATAAGAATGCATTGAATGAATTTGATCTTCAATTTAAATTATTTACACTAGTGGATACCACAAAATCTTATTTTATACTTAATGGAAGTATAATATTAACTCTAAGTGTTTGTTTAATCTACCGTTTTGACGCGATATGCATTATATGAAACTTTTTTCAACGATCCAACCGTCAATTTTATTTGTACACACTTCGAGATTGCATACGTAAAAAAATCATAAAAAACAAACATTCATAGATTACGTAACAAAACAAAAGTTTTCGACACTTATAAACGAAAAATCACAATTTAATGGTTATTTTAGCTCTGATTTTAATGATTTTTTACAGCAACACTACTTGACCCTACAAGTGACACACCCCGATCCTAGAATCAAGGCGTGCTGGCCGTCACGTGAGTGTGACGTAACCAAAAGTGCGATGCGGAAGCAAAAGATATGAGAAATACGAAGGAATAAAAACCAACTACTAGCAGTAATATCCAACTAGCATGCTAGAGTGAGTTTAAGTGTGCAGTACACAATTTCAGAGCATAAAAAAACTAGGTGCAGTCAAGTAGGACTATAATTAAATTACAACACCCGCAGGTGAGTCCTACATGCAGGAAGTCTGTCAGAATGCCGAAGAAAACCTCGTGAGCCACCAACTGCTAACTAGAACCTGGAGGGGCGCAAAAACAAAATTGAGTGGGTCAGTAATACCAAAGTTTTCCAAAACATTACATTAAAAACATTTCTAACCCCTCATTGTAAAACCTGTATACTTTCCTAGAAAATAACATAATAGTATATAAAACCTCATACGTCACAAATCATCAATCTATCACAAATCCAGGAATATGCCATGCCGTAAATGTCAATAACAAAACATGGATGCATCAAAATAACAGGTGACATAATGAATTAACCGGAGACCCTGCAGTTGGTCCTGTATGATTAATTCCATAGCTCAATATCCAACCCAGCTGGAGTCACCACGGTGACCTGTACGGCACTACTCTGCACATAAGTCGGAACTACCTGAAGTAGTCTGTACGACAAGAATGGTGTAATGATACGCTATAGTGCTTCTCTCATCAATCATCTGCGCGCGTAATCTAAGGTCACCTACTAGTCGGAACCACCTCTAGTGGTCTGTACGACTAGCATGTCGGAACCCTCTCATGGTCTGTATGACATGCACCTACTTGGATCCAAGGTGAGCGTGCGGTGCAGTGAATAATATAAGCACTAACACCAGGGGTGCATGTTATGAGCTCTCAACACAATTCACATCATCAATGATTCACATGATTAACATAAAACTCACCTGATACTCACCTGTGCGTCCATAACACCAATTCACACATATATATATATGCATCAATATCAATTCATATATCTTATAATATGCATGCACGGCATTTTAAAACGTACTTTCATATGAATTCAATTTATGGGAAAATCAATAGTATATAGGTAATACGAAAAACAAAACTGCCCACTCACTGGTAAGTCGATGGGTCGTAGCCCCCGTGACGTCCTTGGATGTGCTCGTCCTCGGGATAGGTGTCACCTATATGCGAAACAACTATAAAAACGTTAATTAATGCACATAACCCACAATTCAAAATAACTTCTCATACGGTGCTCAAATTAGGTATATGAATATACCACATCGACCTATTCGACGTCACGGACGTCGAGAAATTTTTAGAAAAATTTTCTGAGGCCGCACGCACGTCTTCTTCTTCTTCCAGTCACCGGACTGGTTTCGTCGGCGACGGAAAAGTCGCCGATTTCTGGGGAATTTTTAAACCACTATATCTTCCTCATTTCTTCACTATTTTCAACGTTCTTTATATCAAAATGAAGATCTTGACGAGATGAACACATCCATACCTGCCTCGACCCCCAACTCGTCGGGGATTCATCGAAAAAAGCTTCGAAAGTTCCGGCCAAAATTGAAGAGTTCCGTTCTCCGTCCTCCGACGTCCAAATCCTACCAACGACGTACCCCGAAGCTCGTTAAGACTTCCTTAAGCTCACTGTAAGCTTGAAATTCCCTGAAACACGATATTTTATGTGTGCATGAACATTGATTTCAATACGGGTCACGGGTTCGACGAGATTTCTAAGGTTTCACGTCCTAAAAATAACACCATTCATTTCAGAAGGTTAAAAGGATGAAGAATCTCACCTTATTGGCATCGATCCGTGGTGATTCGAGGGTATGGCCCTTTTCCGTACAATTCGAGAGGGAGAGAGAGAGAAAGCCGTGAGGGAGGAGAGAGGCACGGGGGAGGGAGAGAGAAGGATTGACTAAGTGTGTGTGTGGTCCATCATAACCCATCACCATCCATTTCTTTTTTCCTAACTCCTTAACCACACAAAACATACAACCCAATTTAATCTAACTTAAATATTTTTCCTAAAGTTTAGGAATGAATTTAGTCCAATAATATGCCACACACACATACCTTAATACCCGTCAAAGGTAATTCCGTCATTTCATGTCCCCGATATATAAAATCCCGGAACGGGTTGTGACAATAAGAATGCAATGAATAAATTTGATCTTCAATTTAAAATATTTACACTAGTGGATTATACTTAATGGAAGTATAATATTAACTCTAAGTGTTTGTTTAATCTACCATTTTGACGCGATATGCATCCTACGAAACTTTTTTAACGATCCAACCGTCAAACTTATTTGTACACACTCCGAGATCGCATACGTAAAAAACCACAAAAAAAAAACATTCAGAGATTAGGTAACATAACAAAAGTTTTCGACAGTTATAAAACGAAAAATCACAATTTAACCGTTATTTTAGGTCCAATTTTGATGATTTTTTACAGCTACACTCCTCGACCCTAGAAGAATGCATTGAATGAATTTGATCTTTAATTTAAAATATATACACTAGTGGATACCACAAAATCTTATTTTATACTTAATGGAAGTATAATATTAACTCTAAGTGTTTGTTTAATCTACCGTTTTGACACGATATGCATCCTATAAAACTTTTTTCAACGATCCAACCGTCAAACTTATTTGTACACACTCTAAGTGTAGTATAAATTCTTTTAATAATTGGAAAAATTAAATATAACTAGGTGTAGTGTATTTTTTTTATATAATTAGAACAAATTAATTTACCGACCTACTATTTGAAATGTTCAAATGCAGTTTGATGTATAAAATCAACAATATTATGTTCCACTCATGTTTATACAACAACAAAACGTGTCTAACATATATAACAATACAATAATTTACCTACAAGTTAGAGGAATGTTATTTGATTCAAAATATATAATATAGGTGTAGTATTTGTTTTTTAAAAAAAATTGGAACAAACTAATTTTGTGACAGCCCGTCCCGAATTATGGTTTTCGAAAGTGTGAAGTTAATAAATTATCATTAAGTGTTTTAACGATTTAGAACATTAGGGTTTATTTAGTTACCCTAGTTTTAAAAAAAGGATGATTTTGGACGTTTTGTTTGTTTGTGTTGATGAGTGTGGCTTTTGGAACCCATACACTCACGGACACACTCATTCCCTTTTTCTTTCTTTCCCGTGATTCCCTCAACCTCACTCACACTCTCTCTTCCTTCGAAAATTCTCATTCTCTCTCTCTCTACACACGGACAACCTCAAGGATCATCAAATCTTCACAGATCGAAGAAACAAAGACCACCATCGTCTTCATCTCGTCGATACGAGTTCATCCATACCCATTTCAGGTAAGAATTTCAACGTTTTCACGTCGAACCACTCACTTCCGTTTTGTGCACTATTCATCAACTTTGTATTGGTTGATTTTTTAGGAGTTTTTAAGCTCATAGGGAGCTTAAGAAGGTTCTTAGGAAGCTCGGAGTGCTTCGTTGGAAGTTTTTGGACGTAAGAATATCGAGATCGAAAAGTTCAAGTTTGACCCGTGCCTTTTGAGCCAATTTCCGGCCAAACCATGGCGATTTGGCCGACATGCAAGGTATCAATCTCTTCATCTCGTCGAGTAATACAACTTTCCTTTTTGTTTCACTCAATTTCGTTGAGTATTGAACACGTTATACTCATTTGAATCTTACCCAGTTTCCGGCGACCTCTGAGGCTTTCGAGGAATATTCCGGCCAAAAGACGGCGAGCTAGATGTCGTGTGAGGTACCATTCTCTTCGTCTCTTCAAGGGCTATAACTTTCATTTTTGAATCACTTGATTTAGTTGAGAAATGACAAAGTTATGGCAATTTGAAAAACTGCCCAGAAACAGGAAAAAACCAGTCCGGCGAGCCGAGGAAGAAGACGCACGTGGGGGCGCGTAGGTCCGTGCCACCCACGGTGCGTGGGGGCACGTGACAAGCCCAAAAATTATTTTAAAAATATGTCGACGTCCGTGACGTCGAGTAGGTCACGATGGTATATTCATATACCCAAATTGAGCAATGTATGAGAAGTTATTAGTGAATGTTGTGTATGTGCTTTTAAATAATGTTTTTATAATTATTTCTCTTATAGGCGAGACCTATACGGAGGACGAGCGTAACCAGACTAGGCGTGGGGGTTACGAACCGGCTACATATCAGTGAGTGGGCAGTTATTTTCAGTATATATATATATACGTATACTTGACGTTTTTCCCAGAAAACGTATTTAAAGGAAATGTGATTTAAGTATCTTGTCATATATGCATCATATTTTAGTATGTGCATTATCATAATTATGCATATTGTTGCATGGTGCTGAAGAGGCCCAGGTAAGCTACATGTGAGTATATTATGCTGGTAACGATTATGAGATACGATGTTGGTTATGATTAAGATATGGTTATGATATGATGGAGATATGATGAATTATATGATTGAGATATGATTGAGAGCTCATTCACTTGCACACGTATATTAGTGCTCCCGCCTAGAGTTAGGGGCACAGTCTTTCACGTGATGTTCACCTCTCGCACCACATGCTCGCCTTGGATCCAAGTTAGGTGCACAGTCCTGTCGTATAGACCACTTTTAATGGATTCGACTCGTAGGTGACCCGCGAATTATCGTACAGTCTTCACGTGATTGTAGCACTAGAGCATATTATGTTATATACAGTGATGAATTGCAGACCACGTGAGGTGGTATTGAATGTGTGCAGGATATACATATATACATGATGTGATGAGATGATTATGAGCTATATATGCAGTCGATGGCTGAGTTGATTACGATGAAAGAGTATAAACTATATTCATAGCCGAGGATTGAATTGATTATATGTTATTCCATCATATTCGCATAGAGATGATGAGCATTTAGTTGTGATATTTGGCATGACATACGTTCATAATGTCTAGTATGATTTTGAGATATATTACGTCTATATATACTTTATTTTTGGGAAATTATACTTATTTTATGGCGAGGGGTTAGTATATTCAAAGAGAAAAGAAGGTTTTGAATAAGTTTGTTATACTGACCCACTCAACTTTGTTTTGCGCCCCTCCAGGTTTTAAGTAGCGTTGTTGGTGGATCTCGAGGTTTCCAGCTGAAGTTCTGACAAACCATCACTCATGTAGGACCATCTTTGAGTGTTGTTAAATTAGTACATCTTATGTTTGACTGCACTTAGACCTTGTGCTCTGGTTGTGTATTCACAGTTAAACTTACTTGAGAACCTATGGTATTTGGTTTTAATTATTCGTACTTTCCTTAAAAATATCTCTTCCGCACTGCGCACATGGCTACGTCACGCTCACGTGACGGCCAGCATGCCTTGATTTTGGTCGGGGTGTGTCAGTTTGGAATCAGAGCTCTAGGTTGCAGTCCTGCATATTTTGTGAACTTCCCTAATTATTGTTGGTGTCTTCTGTCAGAACTTTACCGCCTCGTAGCGAGCCACGTAGTTAGGATGAGCCTAGTTTCCCTAATATTGTAGTTTGGGGAAAACTATTGCTATTGTGATTCAGTCTATTATCTAAAGGAACCCTTTGAGACTGGTTATAAGTTGATTTTGAATCACTTTATGGAAGTGAAGAACCTAAGGGAGTAAAGTGACGGCTTAATCATTTGGAAAAGACGTTTCGGATTATGCAAAGTTAAGAGAATCTTCCTCCCGACAAGTGGGTCGAGATGAATACCTAGTTTCTGAGTATTGAATCTGCATTTTGGTGGAGATAGGAATGTTATCCGATGTTATCGGAAGAACAGCTGTTTGGAAGTTGTTTAAAGAATTGTTTAAGAAAAAGTTCATTCCTCCGGCATATTGTGATGGTAGTAAGCAAGAATTTGCAAATGTGAGACAAGGAAAATGACGGCGAATGAATATTATAGAAAGTTTACAGACTTGCCTTGTTTCCATTCGGATGTTGTTGCTAATCCGGTCGAAGTGTTATGTTGTTTTAGGTTGGATAATAAGAAGAAATGGCGTTCTTTGGCGACCACTATCCATTGTACTTTTACCAGGAGTTTACGAGATGTTGTTAAACATTGAGGACTCTGAGAACATGATCAGCAAGAGTAAAGAGGAATAAGAAAAGATTGAGAATCAGAAGAAAGACGATAAGGTTAAGATCCGTCATATCAAGGACCTTGAAAGACTCAGAGCTTCAAAAGAAGTGAAACTAGAGCTAATTCTCCCAGCTGAGGTTTTAGTGCCACTGGTCAGAGATGAAGTGATAGATTTACTAGTTATCCCATATCTCAAAGACAAGTTGACTCTGGTAGAGGAAATGTATCTTCGTACCGTTGGTACAATATTAGACTCTTTGAAGAGTGTGGGAAGCAGTGAATGTGTTCATGTGGTTAGATGAGACATAGAGGTATGAATTGTCCCTAGAATCAGTTGTTACCCAGCAGTCTTCCCTGACATATTACTTGGAAAAATTGAGGAGTAAGATGGTAATATTGCACCCTTAAGAATTGTTGCTTACTTATCGAGACGACAATGAGTTATCGTTATTGCGGGTTGCAGACCGTAATACCCATAACTTATTTGTTGGATTCGTTAAGCAAGTAAATAGGTAGGACACACTATGTTGATTTGGTTTATTCAGGATGCCAATGATGGTGGAAGATGTAGTTATGCCAGCTAATCTTGTCCCGTTAGATATTGTGGATTTTGATGTGATATTAGTCACAGATTGGTTGCATTTTAATCGTGCCCAAATTGATTGTTACGGGAAAACAGTGACTTTCCATCGTCTTGGATTACCTGAAGTTACATTCGTAGGTGAGCCTAGTGGATTGAAGCATGATGTTATTTCAGCTGTGAGAGCTGAAAGGTTGTTATCGAAAGGTTGTCAAGGGTACTTGGCTAATGTGATATTAGATGATGTTGCTCCTAGTAGTGTGGAAGAAGTGGGAGTAGTCAGACATTTTCCTGACGTATTTCCAAATGATTTACCTGGATTGCTGCTAGACAGAGATGTGGAGTTCACTATTGATTTACTTCCAGGTACAAATCCTATTTCCTTAACTCCTTATCGTATGGCTCCTACTAAGTTAAGAGAATTGAAGATTCAATTACAAGAATTGGTTGATAAAGGTTTTATTCAACCTAGTACTTCACCCTGGGGAGCTCCAGTTTTGTTTGTAAGAAAGAAAGACGGAACTTTGAGGTTATGCATCGATTACAGGCAATTGAATAGGGTAACGATTAAAAACCGTTATCCATTGCCACGTATCGATGATCTATTTGATCAACTTCGAGGTGCATGAGTATTCTCAAAGATCGACTTAAGGTCAGATTACTATCAGTTGAAGATTAAGAGTGACGATGTCTACAAAACGGCTTTTAGAACTCGTTATGGTCATTATGAGTTCCTTGTGATGCCATTTGGATTGACGAATGCACCAGTAGTTTTTATGGGTTTGATGAATAAAGTATTCTAGCAATATTTGGATAGATTTGTCATTGTTTTTATTGATGACATTCTGGTGTATTCCAAGTCTGAATCAGATCATGTTCAACATCTCACTCTGGTGTTGGAGAAATTGAGAGAGCACCGTTTGTATGCTAAGTTTAGCTAGTGCCAATTTTGGTTAAATGAAGTGGCATTCTTGGGACATGTCATCTCAGCTCAGGGTATTCTGGTAGACCCTCAGAAAATTGCAGCTGTGGAGAATTAGGAACAGCCACGAACAGTCATAGAAGTACGAAGTTTCCTTGGCTTAGCAAGTTACTATCGACGGTTTGTTAAGGATTTTTCAGTTATCACTTTACCACTTACCAGGTTGACTAGAAAGGAAGTTAAGTTTGAGTGGGATGGTAAGTGTGAGCAGAGTTTTCAGCAACTTAAGTATGGTCTCACTCATGCGCCTGTTTTGGCACTTCCTGATGATGGTGGTAATTTCGAGATTTATAGCGATGCTTCGTTGAATGGCCTGGGATGTGTTTTGATGCAGCATAGTAGGGTGATTGCTTATGCTTCACGTCAGTTAAAGCCTCATGAAAAGAATTACCCTACTCATGATTTGGAATTAGCAGCCATTATATTTGCCTTGAAGATTTGGAGACATTATCTTTATGGTGAAAAGTGTAAGATCTTTACGGATCATAAGAGTCTTCAGTACATTTTCACCCAGAAAGAGCTTAATCTTAGGCAACGAAGGTGGTTAGAGCTGATTAGCGATTATGATTGCACTATTGAGTATCATCCTGGTCGTGCTAATGTGGTGGCTGATGCTTTGAGTAGGAAATCCCAAGGTCGGGTTAACGCATTGTATGCTTCTCTTGTTCCACTTCTTGCAGATTTGAGGTCCACTGGACTGCAATTGGGATTGGAGGAACAAGAAGACATGGTGGTAGGACGAGAAAAAGCCTTACTTGCTAGTTTCCAAGTTAGGCCTATTTTCATTGACCGTATACTCGAAGCACAAGGAATTGACGAAGAAGTTCAGAGTTTAATCTTTGCAGTTTCTCAAGGAAAGAAAAAAGATCTTAATGTTCGGGAATCTGATGGCATACTTATGCAGGATAAGCGGATGTACGTGCCAAATAATGAGGAATTGAAGAAAGAGATTCTTGATGAAGCGCATATTTCAGCATATGCAATGCATCCAGGGGGCACTAAGATGTATCATACCATTAGGCCATTTTACTATTGGCCAGGTATGAAAAGAGAAATTGCAGAGTATGTTAGTAGGTGTGCAGTTTGTCAGCAAGTTAAAGCTGAAAGGAAGAAACCGTTTGGTTTAATGCAACCACTTCCCGTTCCACAGTGGAAATGGGAAAATATCACTATGGATTTTGTGTACAAGCTTCCTTGTACACAGAATGGTTATGATGGCGTTTGGGTGATTGTAGATCGACTGACTAAGTCAGCACACTTTATTCCAGTGAGGGAAAAGTATTCTCTGAACAAATTGGCTGAGCTGTTTATCACTAAGATTGTGAAGTACCATGGGATTCCAGTGAGTATTGTTTCAGAACGAGATCCTAGATTCACTTCTAAATTCTGGACAGCTTTTCAGGAAGCTCTTGG